>NW_027554473.1:0-160327 GCF_053574225.1 Canis aureus
TCGAATTCAATCAAAACGAATCGATTCGAATGGAATAGAAAAGAATAGAATAGAATAGAATCGAAAAGAATCAACTCGAATCGAAAAGAATCGAATCGAAAAGAATTGAATCGAATCGAAAAGAAACGAATCGAACCGAATCAAAAAGAAAACCATCGAATCGAATCAAATACAAAAGAATCGCTTTGAATAGCATAGAATTGAAAAGAATCGAATCAATCGAATTGAAAACAATCGAATCGAAAAGAATCGAATCAAAAAAAGTCGAATCGAAACGAAAACAATCGAATCGAATCGAATCTAAAAGAATCGTATTGAATTGCATCGAGTCGAAAAGACTCGAATCAAAAAGACTCGAATCGAATTGAATCAAATCGAAAAGAATCTAATAGAAACCACTCGAACAGAATCAAATCGAAATGATTCAAAATGAATCGAATAGAATAGAATCGAAAAAAATCGAATAGAATCGAAACGAATTGAATCGAAGAGAATCGATTAGAATCGAAATGAAAAGAATCGTATTGAATCGAATCGAAAAGAATCAACTCAAATCGAATCGAAAGAATTGAATCAAATCGAAAAGAATCCAATCGAATCGAAAAGAATCGAACTGAATGGAATCAAATCGAAAAGAATCTAATCGAATTGAAAAGAATCGAATCAAATTTAATGGAATCGAAAAGAATCGAATTGATTCGAAAAGAATCGAAATGAAACAAATCAGATCAAATGGAAAAGAATCAAATCGAATTGAAAAGAATCGAATCGAATCGAAATGAATCGAATCAAAAAGAATCGAATCGAAAAGAATCGAATTGAAAAGAATCGAATCGAATCGTAAAGATTCGAATCGAATTAAAAATATCACATCGAATCGAATCGCAAAGAATCGAATTGAAAAGACTCGAATTGAAACGAATCGATTTGAAACGAAAAGAATCGAATCGAATCGAATTGAATTGAAAGAATCGAATTGAATAGAAAAAAATCGAATAGAAAAGAATCGAACCGAAAAGAAAAGAATCAAATTGAATCAGTCGATTAAATTCTAGTCGAATCGAATCAAAAAATGAAATCGAGTCGAATCGAATCGAAAAGAATCGAATTGTATCTAATCAAAAAGAATCGAATCGTATCGACTCGAATCGAAAAGAATCCAATTGCATCATCGAATGGAAAATAATCGAATTGAATAGAATAGAAAAGAATCGAATCGAATCAAATCGAAAACAAATTGAATTGATCGAAAAGAATCGAATTGAATCAAATCGAATCGAAATGCAAAGAATCGAATCAATACAAATAGAAAAGAATCGAAAAGAATCAAATCGACACGAAAAGAATCGAATCGAATCAAAAAGTATCGAATTGATTCGAAAACATTCGAATCGAAAAGAATCGAATTGAAATGAATCCGATCGAAATGAAAAGAATCTACTCGACTCGAATCCAAAAGAATCGAATCCAAAAGAATTGAATCGAATCCAAAAGAATCGAATTGAATTGAATCAAAAGAAATGAATTGAATTGAATCAAGAAGGAACTAATCGAATCAAATCGAAAAAAATCGAATAGAATCAAATCGAATCAAAAAGAATCGAATAGATTCGAATAAAGAAGAATCGAATTGAGGGATCCCTGGGTGGCGCAGCGGTTTAGCGCCTGCCTTTGGCCCAGGGCGCGATCCTGGAGACCCGGGATCGAATCCCACATCGGGCTCCCGCTGCATGGAGCCTGCTTCTCCCTCTGCCTGTGTCTCTGCCTCTCTCACTCTCTCTGTGACTACCATAAAAAAAGAATCGAATTGAATCGAGTTGAAAAAATCATAAAGAATCAAATCGAAAAGAATCGAGTTCCATGTAACGAAAAGATTCGAATTGAAAAGAATCGAATCGAAACAAAAGAATCGAATCGAATCGACATGAATCAAAAAGAATCGAATCAAAACGAATCGAAAAGAAACAAATCAAGTAGAATCTAAAAGAACCGAATCGAATCAAATCGAAACAATTCGAATAGAATTGAATCGAAAAGAATCAAAACGAATCGAACCGAAGAGAATCGATTCGAATCAAAATAAAAAGTATCGTATCAAATCGAATCGAAAAGAATCATATCAAATAGAATCGAAAGAATGGAATCAAATCTAAAACAATCGAATGGAATCGAAAAGAATCGAATTGAACGGAATGGAATCGAAAAGAATACAATAGAATAGAATCGAAAGACATCGAATAGAATCAAATCAAATCAAAAAGAATCGAATTGAATTGATCCTAACCAAAATAAGCGAAACGAATCGACTCGAACCGAAAAGAATCAAATCGAAAAGACTCTAATCTCAACGAAAATCATCGAAATGAATAGAATCGAAAAGAATCGAATTGAATCAAATCGAAAAGAATCGAATGGAATCCAATCGAAAAGAATCAAATTGATTCGACTCGAAACAAATTGAATCCAATCGAAAAGAATCTAATTGAATCGAATCGAAAAGAATCGAATTCAATCAAAACGAATCGATTCGAATGGAATAGAAAAGAATAGAATAGAATAGAATCGAAAAGAATCAACTCGAATCGAAAAGAATCGAATCGAAAAGAATTGAATCGAATCGAAAAGAAACGAATCGAACCGAATCAAAAAGAAAACCATCGAATCGAATCAAATACAAAAGAATCGCTTTGAATAGCATAGAATTGAAAAGAATCGAATCAATCGAATTGAAAACAATCGAATCGAAAAGAATCGAATCAAAAAAAGTCGAATCGAAACGAAAACAATCGAATCGAATCGAATCTAAAAGAATCGTATTGAATTGCATCGAGTCGAAAAGACTCGAATCAAAAAGACTCGAATCGAATTGAATCAAATCGAAAAGAATCTAATAGAAACCACTCGAACAGAATCAAATCGAAATGATTCAAAATGAATCGAATAGAATAGAATCGAAAAAAATCGAATAGAATCGAAACGAATTGAATCGAAGAGAATCGATTAGAATCGAAATGAAAAGAATCGTATTGAATCGAATCGAAAAGAATCAACTCAAATCGAATCGAAAGAATTGAATCAAATCGAAAAGAATCCAATCGAATCGAAAAGAATCGAACTGAATGGAATCAAATCGAAAAGAATCTAATCGAATTGAAAAGAATCGAATCAAATTTAATGGAATCGAAAAGAATCGAATTGATTCGAAAAGAATCGAAATGAAACAAATCAGATCAAATGGAAAAGAATCAAATCGAATTGAAAAGAATCGAATCGAATCGAAATGAATCGAATCAAAAAGAATCGAATCGAAAAGAATCGAATTGAAAAGAATCGAATCGAATCGTAAAGATTCGAATCGAATTAAAAATATCACATCGAATCGAATCGCAAAGAATCGAATTGAAAAGACTCGAATTGAAACGAATCGATTTGAAACGAAAAGAATCGAATCGAATCGAATCGAATTGAATTGAAAGAATCGAATTGAATAGAAAAAAATCGAATAGAAAAGAATCGAACCGAAAAGAAAAGAATCAAATTGAATCAGTCGATTAAATTCTAGTCGAATCGAATCAAAAAATGAAATCGAGTCGAATCGAATCGAAAAGAATCGAATTGTATCTAATCAAAAAGAATCGAATCGTATCGACTCGAATCGAAAAGAATCCAATTGCATCATCGAATGGAAAATAATCGAATTGAATAGAATAGAAAAGAATCGAATCGAATCAAATCGAAAACAATCAAATTGAATTGATCGAAAAGAATCGAATTGAATCAAATCGAATCGAAATGCAAAGAATCGAATCAATACAAATAGAAAAGAATCGAAAAGAATCAAATCGACACGAAAAGAATCGAATCGAATCAAAAAGTATCGAATTGATTCGAAAACATTCGAATCGAAAAGAATCGAATTGAAATGAATCCGATCGAAATGAAAAGAATCTACTCGACTCGAATCCAAAAGAATCGAATCCAAAAGAATTGAATCGAATCCAAAAGAATCGAATTGAATTGAATCAAAAGAAATGAATTGAATTGAATCAAGAAGGAACTAATCGAATCAAATCGAAAAAAATCGAATAGAATCAAATCGAATCAAAAAGAATCGAATAGATTCGAATAAAGAAGAATCGAATTGAGGGATCCCTGGGTGGCGCAGCGGTTTAGCGCCTGCCTTTGGCCCAGGGCGCGATCCTGGAGACCCGGGATCGAATCCCACATCGGGCTCCCGCTGCATGGAGCCTGCTTCTCCCTCTGCCTGTGTCTCTGCCTCTCTCACTCTCTCTGTGACTACCATAAAAAAAAGAATCGAATTGAATCGAGTTGAAAAAATCATAAAGAATCAAATCGAAAAGAATCGAGTTCCATGTAACGAAAAGATTCGAATTGAAAAGAATCGAATCGAAACAAAAGAATCGAATCGAATCGACATGAATCAAAAAGAATCGAATCAAAACGAATCGAAAAGAAACAAATCAAGTAGAATCTAAAAGAACCGAATCGAATCAAATCGAAACAATTCGAATAGAATTGAATCGAAAAGAATCAAAACGAATCGAACCGAAGAGAATCGATTCGAATCAAAATAAAAAGTATCGTATCAAATCGAATCGAAAAGAATCATATCAAATAGAATCGAAAGAATGGAATCAAATCTAAAACAATCGAATGGAATCGAAAAGAATCGAATTGAACGGAATGGAATCGAAAAGAATACAATAGAATAGAATCGAAAGACATCGAATAGAATCAAATCAAATCAAAAAGAATCGAATTGAATTGATCCTAACCAAAATAAGCGAAATGAATCGACTCGAACCGAAAAGAATCAAATCGAAAAGACTCTAATCTCAACGAAAATCATCGAAATGAATAGAATCGAAAAGAATCGAATTGAATCAAATCGAAAAGAATCGAATGGAATCCAATCGAAAAGAATCAAATTGATTCGACTCGAAACAAATTGAATCCAATCGAAAAGAATCTAATTGAATCGAATCGAAAAGAATCGAATTCAATCAAAACGAATCGATTCGAATGGAATAGAAAAGAATAGAATAGAATAGAATCGAAAAGAATCAACTCGAATCGAAAAGAATCGAATCGAAAAGAATTGAATCGAATCGAAAAGAAACGAATCGAACCGAATCAAAAAGAAAACCATCGAATCGAATCAAATACAAAAGAATCGCTTTGAATAGCATAGAATTGAAAAGAATCGAATCAATCGAATTGAAAACAATCGAATCGAAAAGAATCGAATCAAAAAAAGTCGAATCGAAACGAAAACAATCGAATCGAATCGAATCTAAAAGAATCGTATTGAATTGCATCGAGTCGAAAAGACTCGAATCAAAAAGACTCGAATCGAATTGAATCAAATCGAAAAGAATCTAATAGAAACCACTCGAACAGAATCAAATCGAAATGATTCAAAATGAATCGAATAGAATAGAATCGAAAAAAATCGAATAGAATCGAAACGAATTGAATCGAAGAGAATCGATTAGAATCGAAATGAAAAGAATCGTATTGAATCGAATCGAAAAGAATCAACTCAAATCGAATCGAAAGAATTGAATCAAATCGAAAAGAATCCAATCGAATCGAAAAGAATCGAACTGAATGGAATCAAATCGAAAAGAATCTAATCGAATTGAAAAGAATCGAATCAAATTTAATGGAATCGAAAAGAATCGAATTGATTCGAAAAGAATCGAAATGAAACAAATCAGATCAAATGGAAAAGAATCAAATCGAATTGAAAAGAATCGAATCGAATCGAAATGAATCGAATCGAAAAGAATCGAATTGAAAAGAATCGAATCGAATCGTAAAGATTCGAATCGAATTAAAAATATCACATCGAATCGAATCGCAAAGAATCGAATTGAAAAGACTCGAATTGAAACGAATCGATTTGAAACGAAAAGAATCGAATCGAATCGAATCGAATTGAATTGAAAGAATCGAATTGAATAGAAAAAAATCGAATAGAAAAGAATCGAACCGAAAAGAAAAGAATCAAATTGAATCAGTCGATTAAATTCTAGTCGAATCGAATCAAAAAATGAAATCGAGTCGAATCGAATCGAAAAGAATCGAATTGTATCTAATCAAAAAGAATCGAATCGTATCGACTCGAATCGAAAAGAATCCAATTGCATCATCGAATGGAAAATAATCGAATTGAATAGAATAGAAAAGAATCGAATCGAATCAAATCGAAAACAATCAAATTGAATTGATCGAAAAGAATCGAATTGAATCAAATCGAATCGAAATGCAAAGAATCGAATCAATACAAATAGAAAAGAATCGAAAAGAATCAAATCGACACGAAAAGAATCGAATCGAATCAAAAAGTATCGAATTGATTCGAAAACATTCGAATCGAAAAGAATCGAATTGAAATGAATCCGATCGAAATGAAAAGAATCTACTCGACTCGAATCCAAAAGAATCGAATCCAAAAGAATTGAATCGAATCCAAAAGAATCGAATTGAATTGAATCAAAAGAAATGAATTGAATTGAATCAAGAAGGAACTAATCGAATCAAATCGAAAAAAATCGAATAGAATCAAATCGAATCAAAAAGAATCGAATAGATTCGAATAAAGAAGAATCGAATTGAGGGATCCCTGGGTGGCGCAGCGGTTTAGCGCCTGCCTTTGGCCCAGGGCGCGATCCTGGAGACCCGGGATCGAATCCCACATCGGGCTCCCGCTGCATGGAGCCTGCTTCTCCCTCTGCCTGTGTCTCTGCCTCTCTCACTCTCTCTGTGACTACCATAAAAAAAAGAATCGAATTGAATCGAGTTGAAAAAATCATAAAGAATCAAATCGAAAAGAATCGAGTTCCATGTAACGAAAAGATTCGAATTGAAAAGAATCGAATCGAAACAAAAGAATCGAATCGAATCGACATGAATCAAAAAGAATCGAATCAAAACGAATCGAAAAGAAACAAATCAAGTAGAATCTAAAAGAACCGAATCGAATCAAATCGAAACAATTCGAATAGAATTGAATCGAAAAGAATCAAAACGAATCGAACCGAAGAGAATCGATTCGAATCAAAATAAAAAGTATCGTATCAAATCGAATCGAAAAGAATCATATCAAATAGAATCGAAAGAATGGAATCAAATCTAAAACAATCGAATGGAATCGAAAAGAATCGAATTGAACGGAATGGAATCGAAAAGAATACAATAGAATAGAATCGAAAGACATCGAATAGAATCAAATCAAATCAAAAAGAATCGAATTGAATTGATCCTAACCAAAATAAGCGAAATGAATCGACTCGAACCGAAAAAAATCAAATCGAAAAGACTCTAATCTCAACGAAAATCATCGAAATGAATAGAATCGAAAAGAATCGAATTGAATCAAATCGAAAAGAATCGAATGGAATCCAATCGAAAAGAATCAAATTGATTCGACTCGAAACAAATTGAATCCAATCGAAAAGAATCTAATTGAATCGAATCGAAAAGAATCGAATTCAATCAAAACGAATCGATTCGAATGGAATAGAAAAGAATAGAATAGAATCGAATCGAAAAGAAACAAATCGAACCGAATCAAAAAGAAAACCATCGAATCGAATCAAATACAAAAGAATCGCTTTGAATAGCATAGAATTGAAAAGAATCGAATCAATCGAATTGAAAACAATCGAATCGAAAAGAATCGAATCAAAAAAAGTCGAATCGAAACGAAAACAATCGAATCGAATCGAATCTAAAAGAATCGTATTGAATTGCATCGAGTCGAAAAGACTCGAATCAAAAAGACTCGAATCGAATTGAATCAAATCGAAAAGAATCTAATAGAAACCACTCGAACAGAATCAAATCGAAATGATTCAAAATGAATCGAATAGAATAGAATCGAAAAAAATCGAATAGAATCGAAACGAATTGAATCGAAGAGAATCGATTAGAATCGAAATGAAAAGAATCGTATTGAATCGAATCGAAAAGAATCAACTCAAATCGAATCGAAAGAATTGAATCAAATCGAAAAGAATCCAATCGAATCGAAAAGAATCGAACTGAATGGAATCAAATCGAAAAGAATCTAATCGAATTGAAAAGAATCGAATCAAATTTAATGGAATCGAAAAGAATCGAATTGATTCGAAAAGAATCGAAATGAAACAAATCAGATCAAATGGAAAAGAATCAAATCGAATTGAAAAGAATCGAATCGAATCGAAATGAATCGAATCGAAAAGAATCGAATTGAAAAGAATCGAATCGAATCGTAAAGATTCGAATCGAATTAAAAATATCACATCGAATCGAATCGCAAAGAATCGAATTGAAAAGACTCGAATTGAAACGAATCGATTTGAAACGAAAAGAATCGAATCGAATCGAATCGAATTGAATTGAAAGAATCGAATTGAATAGAAAAAAATCGAATAGAAAAGAATCGAACCGAAAAGAAAAGAATCAAATTGAATCAGTCGATTAAATTCTAGTCGAATCGAATCAAAAAATGAAATCGAGTCGAATCGAATCGAAAAGAATCGAATTGTATCTAATCAAAAAGAATCGAATCGTATCGACTCGAATCGAAAAGAATCCAATTGCATCATCGAATGGAAAATAATCGAATTGAATAGAATAGAAAAGAATCGAATCGAATCAAATCGAAAACAATCAAATTGAATTGATCGAAAAGAATCGAATTGAATCAAATCGAATCGAAATGCAAAGAATCGAATCAATACAAATAGAAAAGAATCGAAAAGAATCAAATCGACACGAAAAGAATCGAATCGAATCAAAAAGTATCGAATTGATTCGAAAACATTCGAATCGAAAAGAATCGAATTGAAATGAATCCGATCGAAATGAAAAGAATCTACTCGACTCGAATCCAAAAGAATCGAATCCAAAAGAATTGAATCGAATCCAAAAGAATCGAATTGAATTGAATCAAAAGAAATGAATTGAATTGAATCAAGAAGGAACTAATCGAATCAAATCGAAAAAAATCGAATAGAATCAAATCGAATCAAAAAGAATCGAATAGATTCGAATAAAGAAGAATCGAATTGAGGGATCCCTGGGTGGCGCAGCGGTTTAGCGCCTGCCTTTGGCCCAGGGCGCGATCCTGGAGACCCGGGATCGAATCCCACATCGGGCTCCCGCTGCATGGAGCCTGCTTCTCCCTCTGCCTGTGTCTCTGCCTCTCTCACTCTCTCTGTGACTACCATAAAAAAAAGAATCGAATTGAATCGAGTTGAAAAAATCATAAAGAATCAAATCGAAAAGAATCGAGTTCCATGTAACGAAAAGATTCGAATTGAAAAGAATCGAATCGAAACAAAAGAATCGAATCGAATCGACATGAATCAAAAAGAATCGAATCAAAACGAATCGAAAAGAAACAAATCAAGTAGAATCTAAAAGAACCGAATCGAATCAAATCGAAACAATTCGAATAGAATTGAATCGAAAAGAATCAAAACGAATCGAACCGAAGAGAATCGATTCGAATCAAAATAAAAAGTATCGTATCAAATCGAATCGAAAAGAATCATATCAAATAGAATCGAAAGAATGGAATCAAATCTAAAACAATCGAATGGAATCGAAAAGAATCGAATTGAACGGAATGGAATCGAAAAGAATACAATAGAATAGAATCGAAAGACATCGAATAGAATCAAATCAAATCAAAAAGAATCGAATTGAATTGATCCTAACCAAAATAAGCGAAATGAATCGACTCGAACCGAAAAAAATCAAATCGAAAAGACTCTAATCTCAACGAAAATCATCGAAATGAATAGAATCGAAAAGAATCGAATTGAATCAAATCGAAAAGAATCCAATGGAATCCAATCGAAAAGAATCAAATTGATTCGACTCGAAACAAATTGAATCCAATCGAAAAGAATCTAATTGAATCGAATCGAAAAGAATCGAATTCAATCAAAACGAATCGAATCGAATGGAATAGAAAAGAATAGAATAGAATCGAATCGAAAAGAAACAAATCGAACCGAATCAAAAAGAAAACCATCGAATCGAATCAAATACAAAAGAATCGCTTTGAATAGCATAGAATTGAAAAGAATCGAATCAATCGAATTGAAAACAATCGAATCGAAAAGAATCGAATCAAAAAAAGTCGAATCGAAACGAAAACAATCGAATCGAATCGAATCTAAAAGAATCGTATTGAATTGCATCGAGTCGAAAAGACTCGAATCAAAAAGACTCGAATCGAATTGAATCAAATCGAAAAGAATCTAATAGAAACCACTCGAACAGAATCAAATCGAAATGATTCAAAATGAATCGAATAGAATAGAATCGAAAAAAATCGAATAGAATCGAAACGAATTGAATCGAAGAGAATCGATTAGAATCGAAATGAAAAGAATCGTATTGAATCGAATCGAAAAGAATCAACTCAAATCGAATCGAAAGAATTGAATCAAATCGAAAAGAATCCAATCGAATCGAAAAGAATCGAACTGAATGGAATCAAATCGAAAAGAATCTAATCGAATTGAAAAGAATCGAATCAAATTTAATGGAATCGAAAAGAATCGAATTGATTCGAAAAGAATCGAAATGAAACAAATCAGATCAAATGGAAAAGAATCAAATCGAATTGAAAAGAATCGAATCGAATCGAAATGAATCGAATCAAAAAGAATCGAATCGAAAAGAATCGAATCGAATCGTAAAGATTCGAATCGAATTAAAAATATCACATCGAATCGAATCGCAAAGAATCGAATTGAAAAGACTCGAATTGAAACGAATCGATTTGAAACGAAAAGAATCGAATCGAATCGAATCGAATTGAATTGAAAGAATCGAATTGAATAGAAAAAAATCGAATAGAAAAGAATCGAACCGAAAAGAAAAGAATCAAATTGAATCAGTCGATTAAATTCTAGTCGAATCGAATCAAAAAATGAAATCGAGTCGAATCGAATTGAAAAGAATCGAATTGTATCTAATCAAAAAGAATCGAATCGTATCGACTCGAATCGAAAAGAATCCAATTGCATCATCGAATGGAAAATAATCGAATTGAATAGAATAGAAAAGAATCGAATCGAATCAAATCGAAAACAATCAAATTGAATTGATCGAAAAGAATCGAATTGAATCAAATCGAATCGAAATGCAAAGAATCGAATCAATACAAATAGAAAAGAATCGAAAAGAATCAAATCGACACGAAAAGAATCGAATCGAATCAAAAAGTATCGAATTGATTCGAAAACATTCGAATCGAAAAGAATCGAATTGAAATGAATCCGATCGAAATGAAAAGAATCTACTCGACTCGAATCCAAAAGAATCGAATCCAAAAGAATTGAATCGAATCCAAAAGAATCGAATTGAATTGAATCAAAAGAAATGAATTGAATTGAATCAAGAAGGAACTAATCGAATCAAATCGAAAAAAATCGAATAGAATCAAATCGAATCAAAAAGAATCGAATAGATTCGAATAAAGAAGAATCGAATTGAGGGATCCCTGGGTGGCGCAGCGGTTTAGCGCCTGCCTTTGGCCCAGGGCGCGATCCTGGAGACCCGGGATCGAATCCCACATCGGGCTCCCCTGCATGGAGCCTGCTTCTCCCTCTGCCTGTGTCTCTGCCTCTCTCACTCTCTCTGTGACTACCATAAAAAAAAGAATCGAATTGAATCGAGTTGAAAAAATCATAAAGAATCAAATCGAAAAGAATCGAGTTCCATGTAACGAAAAGATTCGAATTGAAAAGAATCGAATCGAAACAAAAGAATCGAATCGAATCGACATGAATCAAAAAGAATCGAATCAAAACGAATCGAAAAGAAACAAATCAAGTAGAATCTAAAAGAACCGAATCGAATCAAATCGAAACAATTCGAATAGAATTGAATCGAAAAGAATCAAAACGAATCGAACCGAAGAGAATCGATTCGAATCAAAATAAAAAGTATCGTATCAAATCGAATCGAAAAGAATCATATCAAATAGAATCGAAAGAATGGAATCAAATCTAAAACAATCGAATGGAATCGAAAAGAATCGAATTGAACGGAATGGAATCGAAAAGAATACAATAGAATAGAATCGAAAGACATCGAATAGAATCAAATCAAATCAAAAAGAATCGAATTGAATTGATCCTAACCAAAATAAGCGAAATGAATCGACTCGAACCGAAAAAAATCAAATCGAAAAGACTCTAATCTCAACGAAAATCATCGAAATGAATAGAATCGAAAAGAATCGAATTGAATCAAATCGAAAAGAATCGAATGGAATCCAATCGAAAAGAATCAAATTGATTCGACTCGAAACAAATTGAATCCAATCGAAAAGAATCTAATTGAATCGAATCGAAAAGAATCGAATTCAATCAAAACGAATCGATTCGAATGGAATAGAAAAGAATAGAATAGAATAGAATCGAAAAGAATCAACTCGAATCGAAAAGAATCGAATCGAAAAGAATTGAATCGAATCGAAAAGAAACGAATCGAACCGAATCAAAAAGAAAACCATCGAATCGAATCAAATACAAAAGAATCGCTTTGAATAGCATAGAATTGAAAAGAATCGAATCAATCGAATTGAAAACAATCGAATCGAAAAGAATCGAATCAAAAGAGTCGAATCGAAACGAAAACAATCGAATCGAATCGAATCTAAAAGAATCGTATTGAATTGCATCGAGTCGAAAAGACTCGAATCAAAAAGACTCGAATCGAATTGAATCAAATCGAAAAGAATCTAATAGAAACCACTCGAACAGAATCAAATCGAAATGATTCAAAATGAATCGAATAGAATAGAATCGAAAAAAATCGAATAGAATCGAAACGAATTGAATCGAAGAGAATCGATTAGAATCGAAATGAAAAGAATCGTATTGAATCGAATCGAAAAGAATCAACTCAAATCGAATCGAAAGAATTGAATCAAATCGAAAAGAATCCAATCGAATCGAAAAGAATCGAACTGAATGGAATCAAATCGAAAAGAATCTAATCGAATTGAAAAGAATCGAATCAAATTTAATGGAATCGAAAAGAATCGAATTGATTCGAAAAGAATCGAAATGAAACAAATCAGATCAAATGGAAAAGAATCAAATCGAATTGAAAAGAATCGAATCGAATCGAAATGAATCGAATCGAAAAGAATCGAATTGAAAAGAATCGAATCGAATCGTAAAGATTCGAATCGAATTAAAAATATCACATCGAATCGAATCGCAAAGAATCGAATTGAAAAGACTCGAATTGAAACGAATCGATTTGAAACGAAAAGAATCGAATCGAATCGAATCGAATTGAATTGAAAGAATCGAATTGAATAGAAAAAAATCGAATAGAAAAGAATCGAACCGAAAAGAAAAGAATCAAATTGAATCAGTCGATTAAATTCTAGTCGAATCGAATCAAAAAATGAAATCGAGTCGAATCGAATCGAAAAGAATCGAATTGTATCTAATCAAAAAGAATCGAATCGTATCGACTCGAATCGAAAAGAATCCAATTGCATCATCGAATGGAAAATAATCGAATTGAATAGAATAGAAAAGAATCGAATCGAATCAAATCGAAAACAATCAAATTGAATTGATCGAAAAGAATCGAATTGAATCAAATCGAATCGAAATGCAAAGAATCGAATCAATACAAATAGAAAAGAATCGAAAAGAATCAAATCGACACGAAAAGAATCGAATCGAATCAAAAAGTATCGAATTGATTCGAAAACATTCGAATCGAAAAGAATCGAATTGAAATGAATCCGATCGAAATGAAAAGAATCTACTCGACTCGAATCCAAAAGAATCGAATCCAAAAGAATTGAATCGAATCCAAAAGAATCGAATTGAATTGAATCAAAAGAAATGAATTGAATTGAATCAAGAAGGAACTAATCGAATCAAATCGAAAAAAATCGAATAGAATCAAATCGAATCAAAAAGAATCGAATAGATTCGAATAAAGAAGAATCGAATTGAGGGATCCCTGGGTGGCGCAGCGGTTTAGCGCCTGCCTTTGGCCCAGGGCGCGATCCTGGAGACCCGGGATCGAATCCCACATCGGGCTCCCGCTGCATGGAGCCTGCTTCTCCCTCTGCCTGTGTCTCTGCCTCTCTCACTCTCTCTGTGACTACCATAAAAAAAAGAATCGAATTGAATCGAGTTGAAAAAATCATAAAGAATCAAATCGAAAAGAATCGAGTTCCATGTAACGAAAAGATTCGAATTGAAAAGAATCGAATCGAAACAAAAGAATCGAATCGAATCGACATGAATCAAAAAGAATCGAATCAAAACGAATCGAAAAGAAACAAATCAAGTAGAATCTAAAAGAACCGAATCGAATCAAATCGAAACAATTCGAATAGAATTGAATCGAAAAGAATCAAAACGAATCGAACCGAAGAGAATCGATTCGAATCAAAATAAAAAGTATCGTATCAAATCGAATCGAAAAGAATCATATCAAATAGAATCGAAAGAATGGAATCAAATCTAAAACAATCGAATGGAATCGAAAAGAATCGAATTGAACGGAATGGAATCGAAAAGAATACAATAGAATAGAATCGAAAGACATCGAATAGAATCAAATCAAATCAAAAAGAATCGAATTGAATTGATCCTAACCAAAATAAGCGAAATGAATCGACTCGAACCGAAAAGAATCAAATCGAAAAGACTCTAATCTCAACGAAAATCATCGAAATGAACAGAATCGAAAAGAATCGAATTGAATCAAATCGAAAAGAATCGAATGGAATCCAATCGAAAAGAATCAAATTGATTCGATTCGAAACAAATTGAATCCAATCGAAAAGAATCTAATTGAATCGAATCGAAAAGAATCGAATTCAATCAAAACGAATCGATTCGAATGGAATAGAAAAGAATAGAATAGAATAGAATCGAAAAGAATCAACTCGAATCGAAAAGAATCGAATCGAAAAGAATTGAATCGAATCGAAAAGAAACGAATCGAACCGAATCAAAAAGAAAACCATCGAATCGAATCAAATACAAAAGAATCGCTTTGAATAGCATAGAATTGAAAATAATCGAATCAATCGAATTGAAAACAATCGAATCGAAAAGAATCGAATCAAAAAAAGTCGAATCGAAACGAAAACAATCGAATCGAATCGAATCTAAAAGAATCGTATTGAATTGCATCGAGTCGAAAAGACTCGAATCAAAAAGACTCGAATCGAATTGAATCAAATCGAAAAGAATCTAATAGAAACCACTCGAACAGAATCAAATCGAAATGATTCAAAATGAATCGAATAGAATAGAATCGAAAAAAATCGAATAGAATCGAAACGAATTGAATCGAAGAGAATCGATTAGAATCCAAATGAAAAGAATCGTATTGAATCGAATCGAAAAGAATCAACTCAAATCGAATCGAAAGAATTGAATCAAATCGAAAAGAATCCAATCGAATCGAAAAGAATCGAACTGAATGGAATCAAATCGAAAAGAATCTAATCGAATTGAAAAGAATCGAATCAAATTTAATGGAATCGAAAAGAATCGAATTGATTCGAAAAGAATCGAAATGAAACAAATCAGATCAAATGGAAAAGAATCAAATCGAATTGAAAAGAATCGAATCGAATCGAAATGAATCGAATCAAAAAGAATCGAATCGAAAAGAATCGAATTGAAAAGAATCGAATCGAATCGTAAAGATTCGAATCGAATTAAAAATATCACATCGAATCGAATCGCAAAGAATCGAATTGAAAAGACTCGAATTGAAACGAATCGATTTGAAACGAAAAGAATCGAATCGAATCGAATCGAATTGAATTGAATTGAAAGAATCGAATTGAATAGAAAAAAATCGAATAGAAAAGAATCGAGCCGAAAAGAAAAGAATCAAATTGAATCAGTCGATTAAATTCTAGTCGAATCGAATCAAAAAATGAAATCGAGTCGAATCGAATCGAAAAGAATCGAATTGTATCTAATCAAAAAGAATCGAATCGTATCGACTCGAATCGAAAAGAATCCAATTGCATCATCGAATGGAAAATAATCGAATTGAATAGAATAGAAAAGAATCGAATCGAATCAAATCGAAAACAATCAAATTGAATTGATCGAAAAGAATCGAATTGAATCAAATCGAATCGAAATGCAAAGAATCGAATCAATACAAATAGAAAAGAATCGAAAAGAATCAAATCGACACGAAAAGAATCGAATCGAATCAAAAAGTATCGAATTGATTCGAAAACATTCGAATCGAAAAGAATCGAATTGAAATGAATCCGATCGAAATGAAAAGAATCTACTCGACTCGAATCCAAAAGAATCGAATCCAAAAGAATTGAATCGAATCCAAAAGAATCGAATTGAATTGAATCAAAAGAAATGAATTGAATTGAATCAAGAAGGAACTAATCGAATCAAATCGAAAAAAATCGAATAGAATCAAATCGAATCAAAAAGAATCGAATAGATTCGAATAAAGAAGAATCGAATTGAGGGATCCCTGGGTGGCGCAGCGGTTTAGCGCCTGCCTTTGGCCCAGGGCGCGATCCTGGAGACCCGGGATCGAATCCCACATCGGGCTCCCGCTGCATGGAGCCTGCTTCTCCCTCTGCCTGTGTCTCTGCCTCTCTCACTCTCTCTGTGACTATCATAAAAAAAGAATCGAATTGAATCGAGTTGAAAAAATCATAAAGAATCAAATCGAAAAGAATCGAGTTCCATGTAACGAAAAGATTCGAATTGAAAAGAATCGAATCGAAACAAAAGAATCGAATCGAATCGACATGAATCAAAAAGAATCGAATCAAAACGAATCGAAAAGAAACAAATCAAGTAGAATCTAAAAGAATCGAATCGAATCAAATCGAAACAATTCGAATAGAATTGAATCGAAAAGAATCAAAACGAATCGAACCGAAGAGAATCGATTCGAATCAAAATAAAAAGTATCGTATCAAATCGAATCGAAAAGAATCATATCAAATAGAATCGAAAGAATGGAATCAAATCTAAAACAATCGAATGGAATCGAAAAGAATCGAATTGAACGGAATGGAATCGAAAAGAATACAATAGAATAGAATCGAAAGACATCGAATAGAATCAAATCAAATCAAAAAGAATCGAATTGAATTGATCCTAACCAAAATAAGCGAAATGAATCGACTCGAACCGAAAAAAATCAAATCGAAAAGACTCTAATCTCAACGAAAATCATCGAAATGAATAGAATCGAAAAGAATCGAATTGAATCAAATCGAAAAGAATCCAATGGAATCCAATCGAAAAGAATCAAATTGATTCGACTCGAAACAAATTGAATCCAATCGAAAAGAATCTAATTGAATCGAATCGAAAAGAATCGAATTCAATCAAAACGAATCGATTCGAATGGAATAGAAAAGAATAGAATAGAATCGAATCGAAAAGAAACGAATCGAACCGAATCAAAAAGAAAACCATCGAATCGAATCAAATACAAAAGAATCGCTTTGAATAGCATAGAATTGAAAAGAATCGAATCAATCGAATTGAAAACAATCGAATCGAAAAGAATCGAATCAAAAAATTCGAATCGAAACGAAAACAATCGAATCGAATCGAATCTAAAAGAATCGTATTGAATTGCATCGAGTCGAAAAGACTCGAATCAAAAAGACTCGAATCGAATTGAATCAAATCGAAAAGAATCTAATAGAAACCACTCGAACAGAATCAAATCGAAATGATTCAAAATGAATCGAATAGAATAGAATCGAAAAAAATCGAATAGAATCGAAACGAATTGAATCGAAGAGAATCGATTAGAATCGAAATGAAAAGAATCGTATTGAATCGAATCGAAAAGAATCAACTCAAATCGAATCGAAAGAATTGAATCAAATCGAAAAGAATCCAATCGAATCGAAAAGAATCGAACTGAATGGAATCAAATCGAAAAGAATCTAATCGAATTGAAAAGAATCGAATCAAATTTAATGGAATCGAAAAGAATCGAATTGATTCGAAAAGAATCGAAATGAAACAAATCAGATCAAATGGAAAAGAATCAAATCGAATTGAAAAGAATCGAATCGAATCGAAATGAATCGAATCAAAAAGAATCGAATCGAAAAGAATCGAATTGAAAAGAATCGAATCGAATCGTAAAGATTCGAATCGAATTAAAAATATCACATCGAATCGAATCGCAAAGAATCGAATTGAAAAGACTCGAATTGAAACGAATCGATTTGAAACGAAAAGAATCGAATCGAATCGAATCGAATTGAATTGAAAGAATCGAATTGAATAGAAAAAAATCGAATAGAAAAGAATCGAACCGAAAAGAAAAGAATCAAATTGAATCAGTCGATTAAATTCTAGTCGAATCGAATCAAAAAATGAAATCGAGTCGAATCGAATCGAAAAGAATCGAATTGTATCTAATCAAAAAGATTCGAATCGTATCGACTCGAATCGAAAAGAATCCAATTGCATCATCGAATGGAAAATAATCGAATTGAATAGAATAGAAAAGAATCGAATCGAATCAAATCGAAAACAATCAAATTGAATTGATCGAAAAGAATCGAATTGAATCAAATCGAATCGAAATGCAAAGAATCGAATCAATACAAATAGAAAAGAATCGAAAAGAATCAAATCGACACGAAAAGAATCGAATCGAATCAAAAAGTATCGAATTGATTCGAAAACATTCGAATCGAAAAGAATCGAATTGAAATGAATCCGATCGAAATGAAAAGAATCTACTCGACTCGAATCCAAAAGAATCGAATCCAAAAGAATTGAATCGAATCCAAAAGAATCGAATTGAATTGAATCAAAAGAAATGAATTGAATTGAATCAAGAAGGAACTAATCGAATCAAATCGAAAAAAATCGAATAGAATCAAATCGAATCAAAAAGAATCGAATAGATTCGAATAAAGAAGAATCGAATTGAGGGATCCCTGGGTGGCGCAGCGGTTTAGCGCCTGCCTTTGGCCCAGGGCGCGATCCTGGAGACCCGGGATCGAATCCCACATCGGGCTCCCGCTGCATGGAGCCTGCTTCTCCCTCTGCCTGTGTCTCTGCCTCTCTCACTCTCTCTGTGACTACCATAAAAAAAAGAATCGAATTGAATCGAGTTGAAAAAATCATAAAGAATCAAATCGAAAAGAATCGAGTTCCATGTAACGAAAAGATTCGAATTGAAAAGAATCGAATCGAAACAAAAGAATCGAATCGAATCGACATGAATCAAAAAGAATCGAATCAAAACGAATCGAAAAGAAACAAATCAAGTAGAATCTAAAAGAACCGAATCGAATCAAATCGAAACAATTCGAATAGAATTGAATCAAAAAGAATCAAAACGAATCGAACCGAAGAGAATCGATTCGAATCAAAATAAAAAGTATCGTATCAAATCGAATCGAAAAGAATCATATCAAATAGAATCGAAAGAATGGAATCAAATCTAAAACAATCGAATGGAATCGAAAAGAATCGAATTGAACGGAATGGAATCGAAAAGAATACAATAGAATAGAATCGAAAGACATCGAATAGAATCAAATCAAATCAAAAAGAATCGAATTGAATTGATCCTAAACAAAATAAGCGAAATGAATCGACTCGAACCGAAAAGAATCAAATCGAAAAGACTCTAATCTCAACGAAAATCATCGAAATGAATAGAATAGAAAAGAATCGAATTGAATCAAATCGAAAAGAATCGAATGGAATCCAATCGAAAAGAATCAAATTGATTCGACTCGAAACAAATTGAATCCAATCGAAAAGAATCTAATTGAATCGAATCGAAAAGAATCGAAATCAATCAAAACGAATCGATTCGAATGGAATAGAAAAGAATAGAATAGAATAGAATCGAAAAGAATCAACTCGAATCGAAAAGAATCGAATCGAAAAGAATTGAATCGAATCGAAAAGAAACGAATCGAACCGAATCAAAAAGAAAACCATCGAATCGAATCAAATACAAAAGAATCGCTTTGAATAGCATAGAATTGAAAAGAATCGAATCAATCGAATTGAAAACAATCGAATCGAAAAGAATCGAATCAAAAGAGTCGAATCGAAACGAAAACAATCGAATCGAATCGAATCTAAAAGAATCGTATTGAATTGCATCGAGTCGAAAAGACTCGAATCAAAAAGACTCGAATCGAATTGAATCAAATCGAAAAGAATCTAATAGAAACCACTCGAACAGAATCAAATCGAAATGATTCAAAATGAATCGAATAGAATAGAATCGAAAAAAATCGAATAGAATCGAAACGAATTGAATCGAAGAGAATCGATTAGAATCGAAATGAAAAGAATCGTATTGAATCGAATCGAAAAGAATCAACTCAAATCGAATCGAAAGAATGGAATCAAATCGAAAAGAATCCAATCGAATCGAAAAGAATCGAACTGAATGGAATCAAATCGAAAAGAATCTAATCGAATTGAAAAGAATCGAATCAAATTTAATGGAATCGAAAAGAATCGAATTGATTCGAAAAGAATCGAAATGAAACAAATCAGATCAAATGGAAAAGAATCAAATCGAATTGAAAAGAATCGAATCGAATCGAAATGAATCGAATCAAAAAGAATCGAATCGAAAAGAATCGAATTGAAAAGAATCGAATCGAATCGTAAAGATTCGAATCGAATTAAAAATATCACATCGAATCGAATCGCAAAGAATCGAATTGAAAAGACTCGAATTGAAACGAATCGATTTGAAACGAAAAGAATCGAATCGAATCGAATCGAATTGAATTGAAAGAATCGAATTGAATAGAAAAAAATCGAATAGAAAAGAATCGAACCGAAAAGAAAAGAATCAAATTGAATCAGTCGATTAAATTCTAGTCGAATCGAATCAAAAAATGAAATCGAGTCGAATCGAATCGAAAAGAATCGAATTGTATCTAATCAAAAAGAATCGAATCGTATCGACTCGAATCGAAAAGAATCCAATTGCATCATCGAATGGAAAGTAATCGAATTGAATAGAATAGAAAAGAATCGAATCCCATCAAATCGAAAACAAATTGAATTGATCGAAAAGAATCGAATTGAATCAAATCGAATCGAAATGCAAAGAATCGAATCAATACAAATAGAAAAGAATCGAAAAGAATCAAATCGACACGAAAAGAATCGAATCGAATCAAAAAGTATCGAATTGATTCGAAAACATTCGAATCGAAAAGAATCGAATTGAAATGAATCCGATCGAAATGAAAAGAATCTACTCGACTCGAATCCAAAAGAATCGAATCCAAAAGAATTGAATCGAATCCAAAAGAATCGAATTGAATTGAATCAAAAGAAATGAATTGAATTGAATCAAGAAGGAACTAATCGAATCAAATCGAAAAAAATCGAATAGAATCAAATCGAATCAAAAAGAATCGAATAGATTCGAATAAAGAAGAATCGAATTGAGGGATCCCTGGGTGGCGCAGCGGTTTAGCGCCTGCCTTTGGCCCAGGGCGCGATCCTGGAGACCCGGGATCGAATCCCACATCGGGCTCCCGCTGCATGGAGCCTGCTTCTCCCTCTGCCTGTGTCTCTGCCTCTCTCACTCTCTCTGTGACTATCATAAAAAAAAGAATCGAATTGAATCGAGTTGAAAAAATCATAAAGAATCAAATCGAAAAGAATCGAGTTCCATGTAACGAAAAGATTCGAATTGAAAAGAATCGAATCGAAACAAAAGAATCGAATCGAATCGACATGAATCAAAAAGAATCGAATCAAAACGAATCGAAAAGAAACAAATCAAGTAGAATCTAAAAGAACCGAATCGAATCAAATCGAAACAATTCGAATAGAATTGAATCGAAAAGAATCAAAACGAATCGAACCGAAGAGAATCGATTCGAATCAAAATAAAAAGTATCGTATCAAATCGAATCGAAAAGAATCATATCAAATAGAATCGAAAGAATGGAATCAAATCTAAAACAATCGAATGGAATCGAAAAGAATCGAATTGAACGGAATGGAATCGAAAAGAATACAATAGAATAGAATCGAAAGACATCGAATAGAATCAAATCAAATCAAAAAGAATCGAATTGAATTGATCCTAACCAAAATAAGCGAAATGAATCGACTCGAACCGAAAAGAATCAAATCGAAAAGACTCTAATCTCAACGAAAATCATCGAAATGAATAGAATCGAAAAGAATCGAATTGAATCAAATCGAAAAGAATCCAATGGAATCCAATCGAAAAGAATCAAATAGATTCGACTCGAAACAAATTGAATCCAATCGAAAAGAATCTAATTGAATCGAATCGAAAAGAATCGAATTCAATCAAAACGAATCGATTCGAATGGAATAGAAAAGAATAGAATAGAATAGAATCGAAAAGAATCAACTCGAATCGAAAAGAATCAAATCGAAAAGAATTGAATCGAATCGAAAAGAAACGAATCGAACCGAATCAAAAAGAAAACCATCGAATCGAATCAAATACAAAAGAATCGCTTTGAATAGCATAGAATTGAAAAGAATCGAATCAATCGAATTGAAAACAATCGAATCGAAAAGAATCGAATCAAAAAAAGTCGAATCGAAACGAAAACAATCGAATCGAATCGAATCTAAAAGAATGGTATTGAATTGCATCGAGTCGAAAAGACTCGAATCAAAAAGACTCGAATCGAATTGAATCAAATCGAAAAGAATCTAATAGAAACCACTCGAACAGAATCAAATCGAAATGATTCAAAATGAATCGAATAGAATAGAATCGAAAAAAATCGAATAGAATCGAAACGAATTGAATCGAAGAGAATCGATTAGAATCCAAATGAAAAGAATCGTATTGAATCGAATCGAAAAGAATCAACTCAAATCGAATCGAAAGAATTGAATCAAATCGAAAAGAATCCAATCGAATCGAAAAGAATCGAACTGAATGGAATCAAATCGAAAAGAATCTAATCGAATTGAAAAGAATCGAATCAAATTTAATGGAATCGAAAAGAATCGAATTGATTCGAAAAGAATCGAAATGAAACAAATCAGATCAAATGGAAAAGAATCAAATCGAATTGAAAAGAATCGAATCGAATCGAAATGAATCGAATCAAAAAGAATCGAATCGAAAAGAATCGAATTGAAAAGAATCGAATCGAATCGTAAAGATTCGAATCGAATTAAAAATATCACATCGAATCGAATCGAAAAGAATCGAATTGAAAAGACTCGAATTGAAACGAATCGATTTGAAACGAAAAGAATCGAATCGAATCGAATCGAATTGAATTGAAAGAATCGAATTGAATAGAAAAAAATCGAATAGAAAAGAATCGAACCGAAAAGAAAAGAATCAAATTGAATCAGTCGATTAAATTCTAGTCGAATCGAATCAAAAAATGAAATCGAGTCGAATCGAATCGAAAAGAATCGAATTGTATCTAATCAAAAAGAATCGAATCGTATCGACTCGAATCGAAAAGAATCCAATTGCATCATCGAATGGAAAATAATCGAATTGAATAGAATAGAAAAGAATCGAATCGAATCAAATCGAAAACAATCAAATTGAATTGATCGAAAAGAATCGAATTGAATCAAATCGAATCGAAATGCAAAGAATCGAATCAATACAAATAGAAAAGAATCGAAAAGAATCAAATCGACACGAAAAGAATCGAATCGAATCAAAAAGTATCGAATTGATTCGAAAACATTCGAATCGAAAAGAATCGAATTGAAATGAATCCGATCGAAATGAAAAGAATCTACTCGACTCGAATCCAAAAGAATCGAATCCAAAAGAATTGAATCGAATCCAAAAGAATCGAATTGAATTGAATCAAAAGAAATGAATTGAATTGAATCAAGAAGGAACTAATCGAATCAAATCGAAAAAAATCGAATAGAATCAAATCGAATCAAAAAGAATCGAATAGATTCGAATAAAGAAGAATCGAATTGAGGGATCCCTGGGTGGCGCAGCGGTTTAGCGCCTGCCTTTGGCCCAGGGCGCGATCCTGGAGACCCGGGATCGAATCCCACATCGGGCTCCCGCTGCATGGAGCCTGCTTCTCCCTCTGCCTGTGTCTCTGCCTCTCTCACTCTCTCTGTGACTACCATAAAAAAAAGAATCGAATTGAATCGAGTTGAAAAAATCATAAAGAATCAAATCGAAAAGAATCGAGTTCCATGTAACGAAAAGATTCGAATTGAAAAGAATCGAATCGAAACAAAAGAATCGAATCGAATCGACATGAATCAAAAAGAATCGAATCAAAACGAATCGAAAAGAAACAAATCAAGTAGAATCTAAAAGAACCGAATCGAATCAAATCGAAACAATTCGAATAGAATTGAATCGAAAAGAATCAAAACGAATCGAACCGAAGAGAATCGATTCGAATCAAAATAAAAAGTATCGTATCAAATCGAATCGAAAAGAATCATATCAAATAGAATCGAAAGAATGGAATCAAATCTAAAACAATCGAATGGAATCGAAAAGAATCGAATTGAACGGAATGGAATCGAAAAGAATACAATAGAATAGAATCGAAAGACATCGAATAGAATCAAATCAAATCAAAAAGAATCGAATTGAATTGATCCTAACCAAAATAAGCGAAATGAATCGACTCGAACCGAAAAGAATCAAATCGAAAAGACTCTAATCTCAACGAAAATCATCGAAATGAATAGAATCGAAAAGAATCGAATTGAATCAAATCGAAAAGAATCGAATGGAATCCAATCGAAAAGAATCAAATTGATTCGACTCGAAACAAATTGAATCCAATCGAAAAGAATCTAATTGAATCGAATCGAAAAGAATCGAATTCAATCAAAACGAATCGATTCGAATGGAATAGAAAAGAATAGAATAGAATCGAATCGAAAAGAATCAACTCGAATCGAAAAGAATCGAATCGAAAAGAATTGAATCGAATCGAAAAGAAACGAATCGAACCGAATCAAAAAGAAAACCATCGAATCGAATCAAATACAAAAGAATCGCTTTGAATAGCATAGAATTGAAAAGAATCGAATCAATCGAATTGAAAACAATCGAATCGAAAAGAATCGAATCAAAAAAAGTCGAATCGAAACGAAAACAATCGAATCGAATCGAATCTAAAAGAATCGTATTGAATTGCATCGAGTCGAAAAGACTCGAATCAAAAAGACTCGAATCGAATTGAATCAAATCGAAAAGAATCTAATAGAAACCACTCGAACAGAATCAAATCGAAATGATTCAAAATGAATCGAATAGAATAGAATCGAAAAAAATCGAATAGAATCGAAACGAATTGAATCGAAGAGAATCGATTAGAATCGAAATGAAAAGAATCGTATTGAATCGAATCGAAAAGAATCAACTCAAATCGAATCGAAAGAATTGAATCAAATCGAAAAGAATCCAATCGAATCGAAAAGAATCGAACTGAATGGAATCAAATCGAAAAGAATCTAATCGAATTGAAAAGAATCGAATCAAATTTAATGGAATCGAAAAGAATCGAATTGATTCGAAAAGAATCGAAATGAAACAAATCAGATCAAATGGAAAAGAATCAAATCGAATTGAAAAGAATCGAATCGAATCGAAATGAATCGAATCAAAAAGAATCGAATCGAAAAGAATCGAATTGAAAAGAATCGAATCGAATCGTAAAGATTCGAATCGAATTAAAAATATCACATCGAATCGAATCGCAAAGAATCGAATTGAAAAGACTCGAATTGAAACGAATCGATTTGAAACGAAAAGAATCGAATCGAATCGAATCGAATTGAATTGAAAGAATCGAATTGAATAGAAAAAAATCGAATAGAAAAGAATCGAACCGAAAAGAAAAGAATCAAATTGAATCAGTCGATTAAATTCTAGTCGAATCGAATCAAAAAATGAAATCGAGTCGAATCGAATCGAAAAGAATCGAATTGTATCTAATCAAAAAGATTCGAATCGTATCGACTCGAATCGAAAAGAATCCAATTGCATCATCGAATGGAAAATAATCGAATTGAATAGAATAGAAAAGAATCGAATCGAATCAAATCGAAAACAATCAAATTGAATTGATCGAAAAGAATCGAATTGAATCAAATCGAATCGAAATGCAAAGAATCGAATCAATACAAATAGAAAAGAATCGAAAAGAATCAAATCGACACGAAAAGAATCGAATCGAATCAAAAAGTATCGAATTGATTCGAAAACATTCGAATCGAAAAGAATCGAATTGAAATGAATCCGATCGAAATGAAAAGAATCTACTCGACTCGAATCCAAAAGAATCGAATCCAAAAGAATTGAATCGAATCCAAAAGAATCGAATTGAATTGAATCAAAAGAAATGAATTGAATTGAATCAAGAAGGAACTAATCGAATCAAATCGAAAAAAATCGAATAGAATCAAATCGAATCAAAAAGAATCGAATAGATTCGAATAAAGAAGAATCGAATTGAGGGATCCCTGGGTGGCGCAGCGGTTTAGCGCCTGCCTTTGGCCCAGGGCGCGATCCTGGAGACCCGGGATCGAATCCCACATCGGGCTCCCGCTGCATGGAGCCTGCTTCTCCCTCTGCCTGTGTCTCTGCCTCTCTCACTCTCTCTGTGACTACCATAAAAAAAAGAATCGAATTGAATCGAGTTGAAAAAATCATAAAGAATCAAATCGAAAAGAATCGAGTTCCATGTAACGAAAAGATTCGAATTGAAAAGAATCGAATCGAAACAAAAGAATCGAATCGAATCGACATGAATCAAAAAGAATCGAATCAAAACGAATCGAAAAGAAACAAATCAAGTAGAATCTAAAAGAACCGAATCGAATCAAATCGAAACAATTCGAATAGAATTGAATCGAAAAGAATCAAAACGAATCGAACCGAAGAGAATCGATTCGAATCAAAATAAAAAGTATCGTATCAAATCGAATCGAAAAGAATCATATCAAATAGAATCGAAAGAATGGAATCAAATCTAAAACAATCGAATGGAATCGAAAAGAATCGAATTGAACGGAATGGAATCGAAAAGAATACAATAGAATAGAATCGAAAGACATCGAATAGAATCAAATCAAATCAAAAAGAATCGAATTGAATTGATCCTAACCAAAATAAGCGAAATGAATCGACTCGAACCGAAAAGAATCAAATCGAAAAGACTCTAATCTCAACGAAAATCATCGAAATGAACAGAATCGAAAAGAATCGAATTGAATCAAATCGAAAAGAATCGAATGGAATCCAATCGAAAAGAATCAAATTGATTCGACTCGAAACAAATTGAATCCAATCGAAAAGAATCTAATTGAATCGAATCGAAAAGAATCGAATTCAATCAAAACGAATCGATTCGAATGGAATAGAAAAGAATAGAATAGAATCGAATCGAAAAGAATCAACTCGAATCGAAAAGAATCGAATCGAAAAGAATTGAATCGAATCGAAAAGAAACGAATCGAACCGAATCAAAAAGAAAACCATCGAATCGAATCAAATACAAAAGAATCGCTTTGAATAGCATAGAATTGAAAAGAATCGAATCAATCGAATTGAAAACAATCGAATCGAAAAGAATCGAATCAAAAAAAGTCGAATCGAAACGAAAACAATCGAATCGAATCGAATCTAAAAGAATGGTATTGAATTGCATCGAGTCGAAAAGACTCGAATCAAAAAGACTCGAATCGAATTGAATCAAATCGAAAAGAATCTAATAGAAACCACTCGAACAGAATCAAATCGAAATGATTCAAAATGAATCGAATAGAATAGAATCGAAAAAAATCGAATAGAATCGAAACGAATTGAATCGAAGAGAATCGATTAGAATCCAAATGAAAAGAATCGTATTGAATCGAATCGAAAAGAATCAACTCAAATCGAATCGAAAGAATTGAATCAAATCGAAAAGAATCCAATCGAATCGAAAAGAATCGAACTGAATGGAATCAAATCGAAAAGAATCTAATCGAATTGAAAAGAATCGAATCAAATTTAATGGAATCGAAAAGAATCGAATTGATTCGAAAAGAATCGAAATGAAACAAATCAGATCAAATGGAAAAGAATCAAATCGAATTGAAAAGAATCGAATCGAATCGAAATGAATCGAATCAAAAAGAATCGAATCGAAAAGAATCGAATTGTAAAGAATCGAATCGAATCGGAAAGATTCGAATCGAATTAAAAATATCACATCGAATCGAATCGCAAAGAATCGAATTGAAAAGACTCGAATTGAAACGAATCGATTTGAAACGAAAAGAATCGAATCGAATCGAATCGAATTGAATTGAAAGAATCGAATTGAATAGAAAAAAATCGAATAGAAAAGAATCGAACCGAAAAGAAAAGAATCAAATTGAATCAGTCGATTAAATTCTAGTCGAATCGAATCAAAAAATGAAATCGAGTCGAATCGAATCGAAAAGAATCGAATTGTATCTAATCAAAAAGAATCGAATCGTATCGACTCGAATCGAAAAGAATCCAATTGCATCATCGAATGGAAAATAATCGAATTGAATAGAATAGAAAAGAATCGAATCGAATCAAATCGAAAACAATCAAATTGAATTGATCGAAAAGAATCGAATTGAATCAAATCGAATCGAAATGCAAAGAATCGAATCAATACAAATAGAAAAGAATCGAAAAGAATCAAATCGACACGAAAAGAATCGAATCGAATCAAAAAGTATCGAATTGATTCGAAAACATTCGAATCGAAAAGAATCGAATTGAAATGAATCCGATCGAAATGAAAAGAATCTACTCGACTCGAATCCAAAAGAATCGA
Source organism: Canis aureus (assembly GCF_053574225.1). Lineage (NCBI taxonomy): Eukaryota > Metazoa > Chordata > Mammalia > Carnivora > Canidae > Canis > Canis aureus. Next base: position 28,868 of record NW_027554473.1, read on the forward strand.
ATCCAAAAGAATTGAATCGAATCCAAAAGAATCGAATTGAATTGAATCAAAAGAAATGAATTGAATTGAATCAAGAAGGAACTAATCGAATCAAATCGAAAAAAATCGAATAGAATCAAATCGAATCAAAAAGAATCGAATAGATTCGAATAAAGAAGAATCGAATTGAGGGATCCCTGGGTGGCGCAGCGGTTTAGCGCCTGCCTTTGGCCCAGGGCGCGATCCTGGAGACCCGGGATCGAATCCCACATCGGGCTCCCGCTGCATGGAGCCTGCTTCTCCCTCTGCCTGTGTCTCTGCCTCTCTCACTCTCTCTGTGACTACCATAAAAAAAAGAATCGAATTGAATCGAGTTGAAAAAATCATAAAGAATCAAATCGAAAAGAATCGAGTTCCATGTAACGAAAAGATTCGAATTGAAAAGAATCGAATCGAAACAAAAGAATCGAATCGAATCGACATGAATCAAAAAGAATCGAATCAAAACGAATCGAAAAGAAACAAATCAAGTAGAATCTAAAAGAACCGAATCGAATCAAATCGAAACAATTCGAATAGAATTGAATCGAAAAGAATCAAAACGAATCGAACCGAAGAGAATCGATTCGAATCAAAATAAAAAGTATCGTATCAAATCGAATCGAAAAGAATCATATCAAATAGAATCGAAAGAATGGAATCAAATCTAAAACAATCGAATGGAATCGAAAAGAATCGAATTGAACGGAATGGAATCGAAAAGAATACAATAGAATAGAATCGAAAGACATCGAATAGAATCAAATCAAATCAAAAAGAATCGAATTGAATTGATCCTAACCAAAATAAGCGAAATGAATCGACTCGAACCGAAAAGAATCAAATCGAAAAGACTCTAATCTCAACGAAAATCATCGAAATGAACAGAATCGAAAAGAATCGAATTGAATCAAATCGAAAAGAATCGAATGGAATCCAATCGAAAAGAATCAAATTGATTCGACTCGAAACAAATTGAATCCAATCGAAAAGAATCTAATTGAATCGAATCGAAAAGAATCGAATTCAATCAAAACGAATCGATTCGAATGGAATAGAAAAGAATAGAATAGAATCGAATCGAAAAGAATCAACTCGAATCGAAAAGAATCGAATCGAAAAGAATTGAATCGAATCGAAAAGAAACGAATCGAACCGAATCAAAAAGAAAACCATCGAATCGAATCAAATACAAAAGAATCGCTTTGAATAGCATAGAATTGAAAAGAATCGAATCAATCGAATTGAAAACAATCGAATCGAAAAGAATCGAATCAAAAAAAGTCGAATCGAAACGAAAACAATCGAATCGAATCGAATCTAAAAGAATGGTATTGAATTGCATCGAGTCGAAAAGACTCGAATCAAAAAGACTCGAATCGAATTGAATCAAATCGAAAAGAATCTAATAGAAACCACTCGAACAGAATCAAATCGAAATGATTCAAAATGAATCGAATAGAATAGAATCGAAAAAAATCGAATAGAATCGAAACGAATTGAATCGAAGAGAATCGATTAGAATCCAAATGAAAAGAATCGTATTGAATCGAATCGAAAAGAATCAACTCAAATCGAATCGAAAGAATTGAATCAAATCGAAAAGAATCCAATCGAATCGAAAAGAATCGAACTGAATGGAATCAAATCGAAAAGAATCTAATCGAATTGAAAAGAATCGAATCAAATTTAATGGAATCGAAAAGAATCGAATTGATTCGAAAAGAATCGAAATGAAACAAATCAGATCAAATGGAAAAGAATCAAATCGAATTGAAAAGAATCGAATCGAATCGAAATGAATCGAATCAAAAAGAATCGAATCGAAAAGAATCGAATTGTAAAGAATCGAATCGAATCGGAAAGATTCGAATCGAATTAAAAATATCACATCGAATCGAATCGCAAAGAATCGAATTGAAAAGACTCGAATTGAAACGAATCGATTTGAAACGAAAAGAATCGAATCGAATCGAATCGAATTGAATTGAAAGAATCGAATTGAATAGAAAAAAATCGAATAGAAAAGAATCGAACCGAAAAGAAAAGAATCAAATTGAATCAGTCGATTAAATTCTAGTCGAATCGAATCAAAAAATGAAATCGAGTCGAATCGAATCGAAAAGAATCGAATTGTATCTAATCAAAAAGAATCGAATCGTATCGACTCGAATCGAAAAGAATCCAATTGCATCATCGAATGGAAAATAATCGAATTGAATAGAATAGAAAAGAATCGAATCGAATCAAATCGAAAACAATCAAATTGAATTGATCGAAAAGAATCGAATTGAATCAAATCGAATCGAAATGCAAAGAATCGAATCAATACAAATAGAAAAGAATCGAAAAGAATCAAATCGACACGAAAAGAATCGAATCGAATCAAAAAGTATCGAATTGATTCGAAAACATTCGAATCGAAAAGAATCGAATTGAAATGAATCCGATCGAAATGAAAAGAATCTACTCGACTCGAATCCAAAAGAATCGAATCCAAAAGAATTGAATCGAATCCAAAAGAATCGAATTGAATTGAATCAAAAGAAATGAATTGAATTGAATCAAGAAGGAACTAATCGAATCAAATCGAAAAAAATCGAATAGAATCAAATCGAATCAAAAAGAATCGAATAGATTCGAATAAAGAAGAATCGAATTGAGGGATCCCTGGGTGGCGCAGCGGTTTAGCGCCTGCCTTTGGCCCAGGGCGCGATCCTGGAGACCCGGGATCGAATCCCACATCGGGCTCCCGCTGCATGGAGCCTGCTTCTCCCTCTGCCTGTGTCTCTGCCTCTCTCACTCTCTCTGTGACTACCATAAAAAAAAGAATCGAATTGAATCGAGTTGAAAAAATCATAAAGAATCAAATCGAAAAGAATCGAGTTCCATGTAACGAAAAGATTCGAATTGAAAAGAATCGAATCGAAACAAAAGAATCGAATCGAATCGACATGAATCAAAAAGAATCGAATCAAAACGAATCGAAAAGAAACAAATCAAGTAGAATCTAAAAGAACCGAATCGAATCAAATCGAAACAATTCGAATAGAATTGAATCGAAAAGAATCAAAACGAATCGAACCGAAGAGAATCGATTCGAATCAAAATAAAAAGTATCGTATCAAATCGAATCGAAAAGAATCATATCAAATAGAATCGAAAGAATGGAATCAAATCTAAAACAATCGAATGGAATCGAAAAGAATCGAATTGAACGGAATGGAATCGAAAAGAATACAATAGAATAGAATCGAAAGACATCGAATAGAATCAAATCAAATCAAAAAGAATCGAATTGAATTGATCCTAACCAAAATAAGCGAAATGAATCGACTCGAACCGAAAAAAATCAAATCGAAAAGACTCTAATCTCAACGAAAATCATCGAAATGAACAGAATCGAAAAGAATCGAATTGAATCAAATCGAAAAGAATCGAATGGAATCCAATCGAAAAGAATCAAATTGATTCGACTCGAAACAAATTGAATCCAATCGAAAAGAATCTAATTGAATCGAATCGAAAAGAATCGAATTCAATCAAAACGAATCGATTCGAATGGAATAGAAAAGAATAGAATAGAATCGAATCGAAAAGAATCAACTCGAATCGAAAAGAATCGAATCGAAAAGAATTGAATCGAATCGAAAAGAAACGAATCGAACCGAATCAAAAAGAAAACCATCGAATCGAATCAAATACAAAAGAATCGCTTTGAATAGCATAGAATTGAAAAGAATCGAATCAATCGAATTGAAAACAATCGAATCGAAAAGAATCGAATCAAAAAAAGTCGAATCGAAACGAAAACAATCGAATCGAATCGAATCTAAAAGAATGGTATTGAATTGCATCGAGTCGAAAAGACTCGAATCAAAAAGACTCGAATCGAATTGAATCAAATCGAAAAGAATCTAATAGAAACCACTCGAACAGAATCAAATCGAAATGATTCAAAATGAATCGAATAGAATAGAATCGAAAAAAATCGAATAGAATCGAAACGAATTGAATCGAAGAGAATCGATTAGAATCGAAATGAAAAGAATCGTATTGAATCGAATCGAAAAGAATCAACTCAAATCGAATCGAAAGAATTGAATCAAATCGAAAAGAATCCAATCGAATCGAAAAGAATCGAACTGAATGGAATCAAATCGAAAAGAATCTAATCGAATTGAAAAGAATCGAATCAAATTTAATGGAATCGAAAAGAATCGAATTGATTCGAAAAGAATCGAAATGAAACAAATCAGATCAAATGGAAAAGAATCAAATCGAATTGAAAAGAATCGAATCGAATCGAAATGAATCGAATCAAAAAGAATCGAATCGAAAAGAATCGAATTGTAAAGAATCGAATCGAATCGGAAAGATTCGAATCGAATTAAAAATATCACATCGAATCGAATCGCAAAGAATCGAATTGAAAAGACTCGAATTGAAACGAATCGATTTGAAACGAAAAGAATCGAATCGAATCGAATCGAATTGAATTGAAAGAATCGAATTGAATAGAAAAAAATCGAATAGAAAAGAATCGAACCGAAAAGAAAAGAATCAAATTGAATCAGTCGATTAAATTCTAGTCGAATCGAATCAAAAAATGAAATCGAGTCGAATCGAATCGAAAAGAATCGAATTGTATCTAATCAAAAAGAATCGAATCGTATCGACTCGAATCGAAAAGAATCCAATTGCATCATCGAATGGAAAATAATCGAATTGAATAGAATAGAAAAGAATCGAATCGAATCAAATCGAAAACAATCAAATTGAATTGATCGAAAAGAATCGAATTGAATCAAATCGAATCGAAATGCAAAGAATCGAATCAATACAAATAGAAAAGAATCGAAAAGAATCAAATCGACACGAAAAGAATCGAATCGAATCAAAAAGTATCGAATTGATTCGAAAACATTCGAATCGAAAAGAATCGAATTGAAATGAATCCGATCGAAATGAAAAGAATCTACTCGACTCGAATCCAAAAGAATCGAATCCAAAAGAATTGAATCGAATCCAAAAGAATCGAATTGAATTGAATCAAAAGAAATGAATTGAATTGAATCAAGAAGGAACTAATCGAATCAAATCGAAAAAAATCGAATAGAATCAAATCGAATCAAAAAGAATCGAATAGATTCGAATAAAGAAGAATCGAATTGAGGGATCCCTGGGTGGCGCAGCGGTTTAGCGCCTGCCTTTGGCCCAGGGCGCGATCCTGGAGACCCGGGATCGAATCCCACATCGGGCTCCCGCTGCATGGAGCCTGCTTCTCCCTCTGCCTGTGTCTCTGCCTCTCTCACTCTCTCTGTGACTACCATAAAAAAAAGAATCGAATTGAATCGAGTTGAAAAAATCATAAAGAATCAAATCGAAAAGAATCGAGTTCCATGTAACGAAAAGATTCGAATTGAAAAGAATCGAATCGAAACAAAAGAATCGAATCGAATCGACATGAATCAAAAAGAATCGAATCAAAACGAATCGAAAAGAAACAAATCAAGTAGAATCTAAAAGAACCGAATCGAATCAAATCGAAACAATTCGAATAGAATTGAATCGAAAAGAATCAAAACGAATCGAACCGAAGAGAATCGATTCGAATCAAAATAAAAAGTATCGTATCAAATCGAATCGAAAAGAATCATATCAAATAGAATCGAAAGAATGGAATCAAATCTAAAACAATCGAATGGAATCGAAAAGAATCGAATTGAACGGAATGGAATCGAAAAGAATACAATAGAATAGAATCGAAAGACATCGAATAGAATCAAATCAAATCAAAAAGAATCGAATTGAATTGATCCTAACCAAAATAAGCGAAATGAATCGACTCGAACCGAAAAGAATCAAATCGAAAAGACTCTAATCTCAACGAAAATCATCGAAATGAACAGAATCGAAAAGAATCGAATTGAATCAAATCGAAAAGAATCGAATGGAATCCAATCGAAAAGAATCAAATTGATTCGACTCGAAACAAATTGAATCCAATCGAAAAGAATCTAATTGAATCGAATCGAAAAGAATCGAATTCAATCAAAACGAATCGATTCGAATGGAATAGAAAAGAATAGAATAGAATCGAATCGAAAAGAATCAACTCGAATCGAAAAGAATCGAATCGAAAAGAATTGAATCGAATCGAAAAGAAACGAATCGAACCGAATCAAAAAGAAAACCATCGAATCGAATCAAATACAAAAGAATCGCTTTGAATAGCATAGAATTGAAAAGAATCGAATCAATCGAATTGAAAACAATCGAATCGAAAAGAATCGAATCAAAAAAAGTCGAATCGAAACGAAAACAATCGAATCGAATCGAATCTAAAAGAATGGTATTGAATTGCATCGAGTCGAAAAGACTCGAATCAAAAAGACTCGAATCGAATTGAATCAAATCGAAAAGAATCTAATAGAAACCACTCGAACAGAATCAAATCGAAATGATTCAAAATGAATCGAATAGAATAGAATCGAAAAAAATCGAATAGAATCGAAACGAATTGAATCGAAGAGAATCGATTAGAATCCAAATGAAAAGAATCGTATTGAATCGAATCGAAAAGAATCAACTCAAATCGAATCGAAAGAATTGAATCAAATCGAAAAGAATCCAATCGAATCGAAAAGAATCGAACTGAATGGAATCAAATCGAAAAGAATCTAATCGAATTGAAAAGAATCGAATCAAATTTAATGGAATCGAAAAGAATCGAATTGATTCGAAAAGAATCGAAATGAAACAAATCAGATCAAATGGAAAAGAATCAAATCGAATTGAAAAGAATCGAATCGAATCGAAATGAATCGAATCAAAAAGAATCGAATCGAAAAGAATCGAATTGAAAAGAATCGAATCGAATCGTAAAGATTCGAATCGAATTAAAAATATCACATCGAATCGAATCGCAAAGAATCGAATTGAAAAGACTCGAATTGAAACGAATCGATTTGAAACGAAAAGAATCGAATCGAATCGAATCGAATTGAATTGAAAGAATCGAATTGAATAGAAAAAAATCGAATAGAAAAGAATCGAACCGAAAAGAAAAGAATCAAATTGAATCAGTCGATTAAATTCTAGTCGAATCGAATCAAAAAATGAAATCGAGTCGAATCGAATCGAAAAGAATCGAATTGTATCTAATCAAAAAGAATCGAATCGTATCGACTCGAATCGAAAAGAATCCAATTGCATCATCGAATGGAAAATAATCGAATTGAATAGAATAGAAAAGAATCGAATCGAATCAAATCGAAAACAATCAAATTGAATTGATCGAAAAGAATCGAATTGAATCAAATCGAATCGAAATGCAAAGAATCGAATCAATACAAATAGAAAAGAATCGAAAAGAATCAAATCGACACGAAAAGAATCGAATCGAATCAAAAAGTATCGAATTGATTCGAAAACATTCGAATCGAAAAGAATCGAATTGAAATGAATCCGATCGAAATGAAAAGAATCTACTCGACTCGAATCCAAAAGAATCGAATCCAAAAGAATTGAATCGAATCCAAAAGAATCGAATTGAATTGAATCAAAAGAAATGAATTGAATTGAATCAAGAAGGAACTAATCGAATCAAATCGAAAAAAATCGAATAGAATCAAATCGAATCAAAAAGAATCGAATAGATTCGAATAAAGAAGAATCGAATTGAGGGATCCCTGGGTGGCGCAGCGGTTTAGCGCCTGCCTTTGGCCCAGGGCGCGATCCTGGAGACCCGGGATCGAATCCCACATCGGGCTCCCGCTGCATGGAGCCTGCTTCTCCCTCTGCCTGTGTCTCTGCCTCTCTCACTCTCTCTGTGACTACCATAAAAAAAAGAATCGAATTGAATCGAGTTGAAAAAATCATAAAGAATCAAATCGAAAAGAATCGAGTTCCATGTAACGAAAAGATTCGAATTGAAAAGAATCGAATCGAAACAAAAGAATCGAATCGAATCGACATGAATCAAAAAGAATCGAATCAAAACGAATCGAAAAGACACAAATCAAGTAGAATCTAAAAGAACCGAATCGAATCAAATCGAAACAATTCGAATAGAATTGAATCGAAAAGAATCAAAACGAATCGAACCGAAGAGAATCGATTCGAATCAAAATAAAAAGTATCGTATCAAATCGAATCGAAAAGAATCATATCAAATAGAATCGAAAGAATGGAATCAAATCTAAAACAATCGAATGGAATCGGAAAGAATCGAATTGAACGGAATGGAATCGAAAAGAATACAATAGAATAGAATCGAAAGACATCGAATAGAATCAAATCAAATCAAAAAGAATCGAATTGAATTGATCCTAACCAAAATAAGCGAAATGAATCGACTCGAACCGAAAAGAATCAAATCGAAAAGACTCTAATCTCAACGAAAATCATCGAAATGAATAGAATCGAAAAGAATCGAATTGAATCAAATCGAAAAGAATCGAATGGAATCCAATCGAAAAGAATCAAATTGATTCGACTCGAAACAAATTGAATCCAATCGAAAAGAATCTAATTGAATCGAATCGAAAAGAATCGAATTCAATCAAAACGAATCGATTCGAATGGAATAGAAAAGAATAGAATAGAATCGAATCGAAAAGAATCAACTCGAATCGAAAAGAATCGAATCGAAAAGAATTGAATCGAATCGAAAAGAAACGAATCGAACCGAATCAAAAAGAAAACCATCGAATCGAATCAAATACAAAAGAATCGCTTTGAATAGCATAGAATTGAAAAGAATCGAATCAATCGAATTGAAAACAATCGAATCGAAAAGAATCGAATCAAAAAAAGTCGAATCGAAACGAAAACAATCGAATCGAATCGAATCTAAAAGAATCGTATTGAATTGCATCGAGTCGAAAAGACTCGAATCAAAAAGACTCGAATCGAATTGAATCAAATCGAAAAGAATCTAATAGAAACCACTCGAACAGAATCAAATCGAAATGATTCAAAATGAATCGAATAGAATAGAATCGAAAAAAATCGAATAGAATCGAAACGAATTGAATCGAAGAGAATCGATTAGAATCGAAATGAAAAGAATCGTATTGAATCGAATCGAAAAGAATCAACTCAAATCGAATCGAAAGAATTGAATCAAATCGAAAAGAATCCAATCGAATCGAAAAGAATCGAACTGAATGGAATCAAATCGAAAAGAATCTAATCGAATTGAAAAGAATCGAATCAAATTTAATGGAATCGAAAAGAATCGAATTGATTCGAAAAGAATCGAAATGAAACAAATCAGATCAAATGGAAAAGAATCAAATCGAATTGAAAAGAATCGAATCGAATCGAAATGAATCGAATCAAAAAGAATCGAATCGAAAAGAATCGAATTGAAAAGAATCGAATCGAATCGTAAAGATTCGAATCGAATTAAAAATATCACATCGAATCGAATCGCAAAGAATCGAATTGAAAAGACTCGAATTGAAACGAATCGATTTGAAACGAAAAGAATCGAATCGAATCGAATCGAATTGAATTGAAAGAATCGAATTGAATAGAAAAAAATCGAATAGAAAAGAATCGAACCGAAAAGAAAAGAATCAAATTGAATCAGTCGATTAAATTCTAGTCGAATCGAATCAAAAAATGAAATCGAGTCGAATCGAATCGAAAAGAATCGAATTGTATCTAATCAAAAAGAATCGAATCGTATCGACTCGAATCGAAAAGAATCCAATTGCATCATCGAATGGAAAATAATCGAATTGAATAGAATAGAAAAGAATCGAATCGAATCAAATCGAAAACAATCAAATTGAATTGATCGAAAAGAATCGAATTGAATCAAATCGAATCGAAATGCAAAGAATCGAATCAATACAAATAGAAAAGAATCGAAAAGAATCAAATCGACACGAAAAGAATCGAATCGAATCAAAAAGTATCGAATTGATTCGAAAACATTCGAATCGAAAAGAATCGAATTGAAATGAATCCGATCGAAATGAAAAGAATCTACTCGACTCGAATCCAAAAGAATCGAATCCAAAAGAATTGAATCGAATCCAAAAGAATCGAATTGAATTGAATCAAAAGAAATGAATTGAATTGAATCAAGAAGGAACTAATCGAATCAAATCGAAAAAAATCGAATAGAATCAAATCGAATCAAAAAGAATCGAATAGATTCGAATAAAGAAGAATCGAATTGAGGGATCCCTGGGTGGCGCAGCGGTTTAGCGCCTGCCTTTGGCCCAGGGCGCGATCCTGGAGACCCGGGATCGAATCCCACATCGGGCTCCCGCTGCATGGAGCCTGCTTCTCCCTCTGCCTGTGTCTCTGCCTCTCTCACTCTCTCTGTGACTACCATAAAAAAAAGAATCGAATTGAATCGAGTTGAAAAAATCATAAAGAATCAAATCGAAAAGAATCGAGTTCCATGTAACGAAAAGATTCGAATTGAAAAGAATCGAATCGAAACAAAAGAATCGAATCGAATCGACATGAATCAAAAAGAATCGAATCAAAACGAATCGAAAAGAAACAAATCAAGTAGAATCTAAAAGAACCGAATCGAATCAAATCGAAACAATTCGAATAGAATTGAATCGAAAAGAATCAAAACGAATCGAACCGAAGAGAATCGATTCGAATCAAAATAAAAAGTATCGTATCAAATCGAATCGAAAAGAATCATATCAAATAGAATCGAAAGAATGGAATCAAATCTAAAACAATCGAATGGAATCGAAAAGAATCGAATTGAACGGAATGGAATCGAAAAGAATACAATAGAATAGAATCGAAAGACATCGAATAGAATCAAATCAAATCAAAAAGAATCGAATTGAATTGATCCTAACCAAAATAAGCGAAATGAATCGACTCGAACCGAAAAGAATCAAATCGAAAAGACTCTAATCTCAACGAAAATCATCGAAATGAATAGAATCGAAAAGAATCGAATTGAATCAAATCGAAAAGAATCGAATGGAATCCAATCGAAAAGAATCAAATTGATTCGACTCGAAACAAATTGAATCCAATCGAAAAGAATCTAATTGAATCGAATCGAAAAGAATCGAATTCAATCAAAACGAATCGATTCGAATGGAATAGAAAAGAATAGAATAGAATCGAATCGAAAAGAATCAACTCGAATCGAAAAGAATCGAATCGAAAAGAATTGAATCGAATCGAAAAGAAACGAATCGAACCGAATCAAAAACAAAACCATCGAATCGAATCAAATACAAAAGAATCGCTTTGAATAGCATAGAATTGAAAAGAATCGAATCAATCGAATTGAAAACAATCGAATCGAAAAGAATCGAATCAAAAAAAGTCGAATCGAAACGAAAACAATCGAATCGAATCGAATCTAAAAGAATCGTATTGAATTGCATCGAGTCGAAAAGACTCGAATCAAAAAGACTCGAATCGAATTGAATCAAATCGAAAAGAATCTAATAGAAACCACTCGAACAGAATCAAATCGAAATGATTCAAAATGAATCGAATAGAATAGAATCGAAAAAAATCGAATAGAATCGAAACGAATTGAATCGAAGAGAATCGATTAGAATCGAAATGAAAAGAATCGTATTGAATCGAATCGAAAAGAATCAACTCAAATCGAATCGAAAGAATTGAATCAAATCGAAAAGAATCCAATCGAATCGAAAAGAATCGAACTGAATGGAATCAAATCGAAAAGAATCTAATCGAATTGAAAAGAATCGAATCAAATTTAATGGAATCGAAAAGAATCGAATTGATTCGAAAAGAATCGAAATGAAACAAATCAGATCAAATGGAAAAGAATCAAATCGAATTGAAAAGAATCGAATCGAATCGAAATGAATCGAATCAAAAAGAATCGAATCGAAAAGAATCGAATTGTAAAGAATCGAATCGAATCGGAAAGATTCGAATCGAATTAAAAATATCACATCGAATCGAATCGCAAAGAATCGAATTGAAAAGACTCGAATTGAAACGAATCGATTTGAAACGAAAAGAATCGAATCGAATCGAATCGAATTGAATTGAAAGAATCGAATTGAATAGAAAAAAATCGAATAGAAAAGAATCGAACCGAAAAGAAAAGAATCAAATTGAATCAGTCGATTAAATTCTAGTCGAATCGAATCAAAAAATGAAATCGAGTCGAATCGAATCGAAAAGAATCGAATTGTATCTAATCAAAAAGAATCGAATCGTATCGACTCGAATCGAAAAGAATCCAATTGCATCATCGAATGGAAAATAATCGAATTGAATAGAATAGAAAAGAATCGAATCGAATCAAATCGAAAACAATCAAATTGAATTGATCGAAAAGAATCGAATTGAATCAAATCGAATCGAAATGCAAAGAATCGAATCAATACAAATAGAAAAGAATCGAAAAGAATCAAATCGACACGAAAAGAATCGAATCGAATCAAAAAGTATCGAATTGATTCGAAAACATTCGAATCGAAAAGAATCGAATTGAAATGAATCCGATCGAAATGAAAAGAATCTACTCGACTCGAATCCAAAAGAATCGAATCCAAAAGAATTGAATCGAATCCAAAAGAATCGAATTGAATTGAATCAAAAGAAATGAATTGAATTGAATCAAGAAGGAACTAATCGAATCAAATCGAAAAAAATCGAATAGAATCAAATCGAATCAAAAAGAATCGAATAGATTCGAATAAAGAAGAATCGAATTGAGGGATCCCTGGGTGGCGCAGCGGTTTAGCGCCTGCCTTTGGCCCAGGGCGCGATCCTGGAGACCCGGGATCGAATCCCACATCGGGCTCCCGCTGCATGGAGCCTGCTTCTCCCTCTGCCTGTGTCTCTGCCTCTCTCACTCTCTCTGTGACTATCATAAAAAAAAGAATCGAATTGAATCGAGTTGAAAAAATCATAAAGAATCAAATCGAAAAGAATCGAGTTCCATGTAACGTAAAGATTCGAATTGAAAAGAATCGAATCGAAACAAAAGAATCGAATCGAATCGACATGAATCAAAAAGAATCGAATCAAAACGAATCGAAAAGAAACAAATCAAGTAGAATCTAAAAGAACCGAATCGAATCAAATCGAAACAATTCGAATAGAATTGAATCGAAATAATCAAAACGAATCGAACCGAAGAGAATCGATTCGAATCAAAATAAAAAGTATCGTATCAAATCGAATCGAAAAGAATCATATCAAATAGAATCGAAAGAATGGAATCAAATCTAAAACAATCGAATGGAATCGAAAAGAATTGAATTGAACGGAATGGAATCGAAAAGAATACAATAGAATAGAATCGAAAGACATCGAATAGAATCAAATCAAATCAAAAAGAATCGAATTGAATTGATCCTAACCAAAATAAGCGAAATGAATCGACTCGAACCGAAAAGAATCAAATCGAAAAGACTCTAATCTCAACGAAAATCATCGAAATGAATAGAATCGAAAAGAATCGAATTGAATCAAATCGAAAAGAATCCAATGGAATCCAATCGAAAAGAATCAAATTGATTCGACTCGAAACAAATTGAATCCAATCGAAAAGAATCTAATTGAATCGAATTGAAAAGAATCGAAATCAATCAAAACGAATCGATTCGAATGGAATAGAAAAGAATAGAATAGAATAGAATCGAAAAGAATCAACTCGAATCGAAAAGAATCGAATCGAAAAGAATTGAATCGAATCGAAAAGAAACGAATCGAACCGAATCAAAAAGAAAACCATCGAATCGAATCAAATACAAAAGAATCGCTTTGAATAGCATAGAATTGAAAAGAATCGAATCAATCGAATTGAAAACAATCGAATCGAAAAGAATCGAATCAAAAAAAGTCGAATCGAAACGAAAACAATCGAATCGAATCGAATCTAAAAGAATCGTATTGAATTGCATCGAGTCGAAAAGACTCGAATCAAAAAGACTCGAATCGAATTGAATCAAATCGAAAAGAATCTAATAGAAACCACTCGAACAGAATCAAATCGAAATGATTCAAAATGAATCGAATAGAATAGAATCGAAAAAAATCGAATAGAATCGAAACGAATTGAATCGAAGAGAATCGATTAGAATCGAAATGAAAAGAATCGTATTGAATCGAATCGAAAAGAATCAACTCAAATCGAATCGAAAGAATTGAATCAAATCGAAAAGAATCCAATCGAATCGAAAAGAATCGAACTGAATGGAATCAAATCGAAAAGAATCTAATCGAATTGAAAAGAATCGAATCAAATTTAATGGAATCGAAAAGAATCGAATTGATTCGAAAAGAATCGAAATGAAACAAATCAGATCAAATGGAAAAGAATCAAATCGAATTGAAAAGAATCGAATCGAATCGAAATGAATCGAATCAAAAAGAATCGAATCGAAAAGAATCGAATTGAAAAGAATCGAGTCGAATCGTAAAGATTCGAATCGAATTAAAAATATCACATCGAATCGAATCGCAAAGAATCGAATTGAAAAGACTCGAATTGAAACGAATCGATTTGAAACGAAAAGAATCGAATCGAATCGAATCGAATTGAATTGAAAGAATCGAATTGAATAGAAAAAAATCGAATAGAAAAGAATCGAACCGAAAAGAAAAGAATCAAATTGAATCAGTCGATTAAATTCTAGTCGAATCGAATCAAAAAATGAAATCGAGTCGAATCGAATCGAAAAGAATCGAATTGTATCTAATCAAAAAGAATCGAATCGTATCGACTCGAATCGAAAAGAATCCAATTGCATCATCGAATGGAAACTAATCGAATTGAATAGAATAGAAAAGAATCGAATCGAATCAAATCGAAAACAATCAAATTGAATTGATCGAAAAGAATCGAATTGAATCAAATCGAATCGAAATGCAAAGAATCGAATCAATACAAATAGAAAAGAATCGAAAAGAATCAAATCGACACGAAAAGAATCGAATCGAATCAAAAAGTATCGAATTGATTCGAAAACATTCGAATCGAAAAGAATCGAATTGAAATGAATCCGATCGAAATGAAAAGAATCTACTCGACTCGAATCCAAAAGAATCGAATCCAAAAGAATTGAATCGAATCCAAAAGAATCGAATTGAATTGAATCAAAAGAAATGAATTGAATTGAATCAAGAAGGAACTAATCGAATCAAATCGAAAAAAATCGAATAGAATCAAATCGAATCAAAAAGAATCGAATAGATTCGAATAAAGAAGAATCGAATTGAGGGATCCCTGGGTGGCGCAGCGGTTTAGCGCCTGCCTTTGGCCCAGGGCGCGATCCTGGAGACCCGGGATCGAATCCCACATCGGGCTCCCGCTGCATGGAGCCTGCTTCTCCCTCTGCCTGTGTCTCTGCCTCTCTCACTCTCTCTGTGACTACCATAAAAAAAAGAATCGAATTGAATCGAGTTGAAAAAATCATAAAGAATCAAATCGAAAAGAATCGAGTTCCATGTAACGAAAAGATTCGAATTGAAAAGAATCGAATCGAAACAAAAGAATCGAATCGAATCGACATGAATCAAAAAGAATCGAATCAAAACGAATCGAAAAGAAACAAATCAAGTAGAATCTAAAAGAACCGAATCGAATCAAATCGAAACAATTCGAATAGAATTGAATCGAAAAGAATCAAAACGAATCGAACCGAAGAGAATCGATTCGAATCAAAATAAAAAGTATCGTATCAAATCGAATCGAAAAGAATCATATCAAATAGAATCGAAAGAATGGAATCAAATCTAAAACAATCGAATGGAATCGAAAAGAATCGAATTGAACGGAATGGAATCGAAAAGAATACAATAGAATAGAATCGAAAGACATCGAATAGAATCAAATCAAATCAAAAAGAATCGAATTGAATTGATCCTAACCAAAATAAGCGAAATGAATCGACTCGAACCGAAAAGAATCAAATCGAAAAGACTCTAATCTCAACGAAAATCATCGAAATGAATAGAATCGAAAAGAATCGAATTGAATCAAATCGAAAAGAATCGAATGGAATCCAATCGAAAAGAATCAAATTGATTCGACTCGAAACAAATTGAATCCAATCGAAAAGAATCTAATTGAATCGAATCGAAAAGAATCGAATTCAATCAAAACGAATCGATTCGAATGGAATAGAAAAGAATAGAATAGAATAGAATCGAAAAGAATCAACTCGAATCGAAAAGAATCGAATCGAAAAGAATTGAATCGAATCGAAAAGAAACGAATCGAACCGAATCAAAAAGAAAACCATCGAATCGAATCAAATACAAAAGAATCGCTTTGAATAGCATAGAATTGAAAAGAATCGAATCAATCGAATTGAAAACAATCGAATCGAAAAGAATCGAATCAAAAAAAGTCGAATCGAAACGAAAACAATCGAATCGAATCGAATCTAAAAGAATCGTATTGAATTGCATCGAGTCGAAAAGACTCGAATCAAAAAGACTCGAATCGAATTGAATCAAATCGAAAAGAATCTAATAGAAACCACTCGAACAGAATCAAATCGAAATGATTCAAAATGAATCGAATAGAATAGAATCGAAAAAAATCGAATAGAATCGAAACGAATTGAATCGAAGAGAATCGATTAGAATCGAAATGAAAAGAATCGTATTGAATCGAATCGAAAAGAATCAACTCAAATCGAATCGAAAGAATTGAATCAAATCGAAAAGAATCCAATCGAATCGAAAAGAATCGAACTGAATGGAATCAAATCGAAAAGAATCTAATCGAATTGAAAAGAATCGAATCAAATTTAATGGAATCGAAAAGAATCGAATTGATTCGAAAAGAATCGAAATGAAACAAATCAGATCAAATGGAAAAGAATCAAATCGAATTGAAAAGAATCGAATCGAATCGAAATGAATCGAATCAAAAAGAATCGAATCGAAAAGAATCGAATTGAAAAGAATCGAATCGAATCGTAAAGATTCGAATCGAATTAAAAATATCACATCGAATCGAATCGCAAAGAATCGAATTGAAAAGACTCGAATTGAAACGAATCGATTTGAAACGAAAAGAATCGAATCGAATCGAATCGAATTGAATTGAAAGAATCGAATTGAATAGAAAAAAATCGAATAGAAAAGAATCGAACCGAAAAGAAAAGAATCAAATTGAATCAGTCGATTAAATTCTAGTCGAATCGAATCAAAAAATGAAATCGAGTCGAATCGAATCGAAAAGAATCGAATTGTATCTAATCAAAAAGAATCGAATCGTATCGACTCGAATCGAAAAGAATCCAATTGCATCATCGAATGGAAAATAATCGAATTGAATAGAATAGAAAAGAATCGAATCGAATCAAATCGAAAACAATCAAATTGAATTGATCGAAAAGAATCGAATTGAATCAAATCGAATCGAAATGCAAAGAATCGAATCAATACAAATAGAAAAGAATCGAAAAGAATCAAATCGACACGAAAAGAATCGAATCGAATCAAAAAGTATCGAATTGATTCGAAAACATTCGAATCGAAAAGAATCGAATTGAAATGAATCCGATCGAAATGAAAAGAATCTACTCGACTCGAATCCAAAAGAATCGAATCCAAAAGAATTGAATCGAATCCAAAAGAATCGAATTGAATTGAATCAAAAGAAATGAATTGAATTGAATCAAGAAGGAACTAATCGAATCAAATCGAAAAAAATCGAATAGAATCAAATCGAATCAAAAAGAATCGAATAGATTCGAATAAAGAAGAATCGAATTGAGGGATCCCTGGGTGGCGCAGCGGTTTAGCGCCTGCCTTTGGCCCAGGGCGCGATCCTGGAGACCCGGGATCGAATCCCACATCGGGCTCCCGCTGCATGGAGCCTGCTTCTCCCTCTGCCTGTGTCTCTGCCTCTCTCACTCTCTCTGTGACTACCATAAAAAAAAGAATCGAATTGAATCGAGTTGAAAAAATCATAAAGAATCAAATCGAAAAGAATCGAGTTCCATGTAACGTAAAGATTCGAATTGAAAAGAATCGAATCGAAACAAAAGAATCGAATCGAATCGACATGAATCAAAAAGAATCGAATCAAAACGAATCGAAAAGAAACAAATCAAGTAGAATCTAAAAGAACCGAATCGAATCAAATCGAAACAATTCGAATAGAATTGAATCGAAAAGAATCAAAACGAATCGAACCGAAGAGAATCGATTCGAATCAAAATAAAAAGTATCGTATCAAATCGAATCGAAAAGAATCATATCAAATAGAATCGAAAGAATGGAATCAAATCTAAAACAATCGAATGGAATCGAAAAGAATCGAATTGAACGGAATGGAATCGAAAAGAATACAATAGAATAGAATCGAAAGACATCGAATAGAATCAAATCAAATCAAAAAGAATCGAATTGAATTGATCCTAACCAAAATAAGCGAAATGAATCGACTCGAACCGAAAAGAATCAAATCGAAAAGACTCTAATCTCAACGAAAATCATCGAAATGAATAGAATCGAAAAGAATCGAATTGAATCAAATCGAAAAGAATCGAATGGAATCCAATCGAAAAGAATCAAATTGATTCGACTCGAAACAAATTGAATCCAATCGAAAAGAATCTAATTGAATCGAATCGAAAAGAATCGAATTCAATCAAAACGAATCGATTCGAATGGAATAGAAAAGAATAGAATAGAATAGAATCGAAAAGAATCAACTCGAATCGAAAAGAATCGAATCGAAAAGAATTGAATCGAATCGAAAAGAAACGAATCGAACCGAATCAAAAAGAAAACCATCGAATCGAATCAAATACAAAAGAATCGCTTTGAATAGCATAGAATTGAAAAGAATCGAATCAATCGAATTGAAAACAATCGAATCGAAAAGAATCGAATCAAAAAAAGTCGAATCGAAACGAAAACAATCGAATCGAATCGAATCTAAAAGAATCGTATTGAATTGCATCGAGTCGAAAAGACTCGAATCAAAAAGACTCGAATCGAATTGAATCAAATCGAAAAGAATCTAATAGAAACCACTCGAACAGAATCAAATCGAAATGATTCAAAATGAATCGAATAGAATAGAATCGAAAAAAATCGAATAGAATCGAAACGAATTGAATCGAAGAGAATCGATTAGAATCGAAATGAAAAGAATCGTATTGAATCGAATCGAAAAGAATCAACTCAAATCGAATCGAAAGAATTGAATCAAATCGAAAAGAATCCAATCGAATCGAAAAGAATCGAACTGAATGGAATCAAATCGAAAAGAATCTAATCGAATTGAAAAGAATCGAATCAAATTTAATGGAATCGAAAAGAATCGAATTGATTCGAAAAGAATCGAAATGAAACAAATCAGATCAAATGGAAAAGAATCAAATCGAATTGAAAAGAATCGAATCGAATCGAAATGAATCGAATCAAAAAGAATCGAATCGAAAAGAATCGAATTGAAAAGAATCGAATCGAATCGTAAAGATTCGAATCGAATTAAAAATATCACATCGAATCGAATCGCAAAGAATCGAATTGAAAAGACTCGAATTGAAACGAATCGATTTGAAACGAAAAGAATCGAATCGAATCGAATCGAATTGAATTGAAAGAATCGAATTGAATAGAAAAAAATCGAATAGAAAAGAATCGAACCGAAAAGAAAAGAATCAAATTGAATCAGTCGATTAAATTCTAGTCGAATCGAATCAAAAAATGAAATCGAGTCGAATCGAATCGAAAAGAATCGAATTGTATCTAATCAAAAAGAATCGAATCGTATCGACTCGAATCGAAAAGAATCCAATTGCATCATCGAATGGAAAATAATCGAATTGAATAGAATAGAAAAGAATCGAATCGAATCAAATCGAAAACAATCAAATTGAATTGATCGAAAAGAATCGAATTGAATCAAATCGAATCGAAATGCAAAGAATCGAATCAATACAAATAGAAAAGAATCGAAAAGAATCAAATCGACACGAAAAGAATCGAATCGAATCAAAAAGTATCGAATTGATTCGAAAACATTCGAATCGAAAAGAATCGAATTGAAATGAATCCGATCGAAATGAAAAGAATCTACTCGACTCGAATCCAAAAGAATCGAATCCAAAAGAATTGAATCGAATCCAAAAGAATCGAATTGAATTGAATCAAAAGAAATGAATTGAATTGAATCAAGAAGGAACTAATCGAATCAAATCGAAAAAAATCGAATAGAATCAAATCGAATCAAAAAGAATCGAATAGATTCGAATAAAGAAGAATCGAATTGAGGGATCCCTGGGTGGCGCAGCGGTTTAGCGCCTGCCTTTGGCCCAGGGCGCGATCCTGGAGACCCGGGATCGAATCCCACATCGGGCTCCCGCTGCATGGAGCCTGCTTCTCCCTCTGCCTGTGTCTCTGCCTCTCTCACTCTCTCTGTGACTACCATAAAAAAAAGAATCGAATTGAATCGAGTTGAAAAAATCATAAAGAATCAAATCGAAAAGAATCGAGTTCCATGTAACGTAAAGATTCGAATTGAAAAGAATCGAATCGAAACAAAAGAATCGAATCGAATCGACATGAATCAAAAAGAATCGAATCAAAACGAATCGAAAAGAAACAAATCAAGTAGAATCTAAAAGAACCGAATCGAATCAAATCGAAACAATTCGAATAGAATTGAATCGAAAAGAATCAAAACGAATCGAACCGAAGAGAATCGATTCGAATCAAAATAAAAAGTATCGTATCAAATCGAATCGAAAAGAATCATATCAAATAGAATCGAAAGAATGGAATCAAATCTAAAACAATCGAATGGAATCGAAAAGAATCGAATTGAACGGAATGGAATCGAAAAGAATACAATAGAATAGAATCGAAAGACATCGAATAGAATCAAATCAAATCAAAAAGAATCGAATTGAATTGATCCTAACCAAAATAAGCGAAATGAATCGACTCGAACCGAAAAGAATCAAATCGAAAAGACTCTAATCTCAACGAAAATCATCGAAATGAATAGAATCGAAAAGAATCGAATTGAATCAAATCGAAAAGAATCGAATGGAATCCAATCGAAAAGAATCAAATTGATTCGACTCGAAACAAATTGAATCCAATCGAAAAGAATCTAATTGAATCGAATCGAAAAGAATCGAATTCAATCAAAACGAATCGATTCGAATGGAATAGAAAAGAATAGAATAGAATAGAATCGAAAAGAATCAACTCGAATCGAAAAGAATCGAATCGAAAAGAATTGAATCGAATCGAAAAGAAACGAATCGAACCGAATCAAAAAGAAAACCATCGAATCGAATCAAATACAAAAGAATCGCTTTGAATAGCATAGAATTGAAAAGAATCGAATCAATCGAATTGAAAACAATCGAATCGAAAAGAATCGAATCAAAAAAAGTCGAATCGAAACGAAAACAATCGAATCGAATCGAATCTAAAAGAATCGTATTGAATTGCATCGAGTCGAAAAGACTCGAATCAAAAAGACTCGAATCGAATTGAATCAAATCGAAAAGAATCTAATAGAAACCACTCGAACAGAATCAAATCGAAATGATTCAAAATGAATCGAATAGAATAGAATCGAAAAAAATCGAATAGAATCGAAACGAATTGAATCGAAGAGAATCGATTAGAATCGAAATGAAAAGAATCGTATTGAATCGAATCGAAAAGAATCAACTCAAATCGAATCGAAAGAATTGAATCAAATCGAAAAGAATCCAATCGAATCGAAAAGAATCGAACTGAATGGAATCAAATCGAAAAGAATCTAATCGAATTGAAAAGAATCGAATCAAATTTAATGGAATCGAAAAGAATCGAATTGATTCGAAAAGAATCGAAATGAAACAAATCAGATCAAATGGAAAAGAATCAAATCGAATTGAAAAGAATCGAATCGAATCGAAATGAATCGAATCAAAAAGAATCGAATCGAAAAGAATCGAATTGAAAAGAATCGAATCGAATCGTAAAGATTCGAATCGAATTAAAAATATCACATCGAATCGAATCGCAAAGAATCGAATTGAAAAGACTCGAATTGAAACGAATCGATTTGAAACGAAAAGAATCGAATCGAATCGAATCGAATTGAATTGAAAGAATCGAATTGAATAGAAAAAAATCGAATAGAAAAGAATCGAACCGAAAAGAAAAGAATCAAATTGAATCAGTCGATTAAATTCTAGTCGAATCGAATCAAAAAATGAAATCGAGTCGAATCGAATCGAAAAGAATCGAATTGTATCTAATCAAAAAGAATCGAATCGTATCGACTCGAATCGAAAAGAATCCAATTGCATCATCGAATGGAAAATAATCGAATTGAATAGAATAGAAAAGAATCGAATCGAATCAAATCGAAAACAATCAAATTGAATTGATCGAAAAGAATCGAATTGAATCAAATCGAATCGAAATGCAAAGAATCGAATCAATACAAATAGAAAAGAATCGAAAAGAATCAAATCGACACGAAAAGAATCGAATCGAATCAAAAAGTATCGAATTGATTCGAAAACATTCGAATCGAAAAGAATCGAATTGAAATGAATCCGATCGAAATGAAAAGAATCTACTCGACTCGAATCCAAAAGAATCGAATCCAAAAGAATTGAATCGAATCCAAAAGAATCGAATTGAATTGAATCAAAAGAAATGAATTGAATTGAATCAAGAAGGAACTAATCGAATCAAATCGAAAAAAATCGAATAGAATCAAATCGAATCAAAAAGAATCGAATAGATTCGAATAAAGAAGAATCGAATTGAGGGATCCCTGGGTGGCGCAGCGGTTTAGCGCCTGCCTTTGGCCCAGGGCGCGATCCTGGAGACCCGGGATCGAATCCCACATCGGGCTCCCGCTGCATGGAGCCTGCTTCTCCCTCTGCCTGTGTCTCTGCCTCTCTCACTCTCTCTGTGACTACCATAAAAAAAAGAATCGAATTGAATCGAGTTGAAAAAATCATAAAGAATCAAATCGAAAAGAATCGAGTTCCATGTAACGAAAAGATTCGAATTGAAAAGAATCGAATCGAAACAAAAGAATCGAATCGAATCGACATGAATCAAAAAGAATCGAATCAAAACGAATCGAAAAGAAACAAATCAAGTAGAATCTAAAAGAACCGAATCGAATCAAATCGAAACAATTCGAATAGAATTGAATCGAAAAGAATCAAAACGAATCGAACCGAAGAGAATCGATTCGAATCAAAATAAAAAGTATCGTATCAAATCGAATCGAAAAGAATCATATCAAATAGAATCGAAAGAATGGAATCAAATCTAAAACAATCGAATGGAATCGAAAAGAATCGAATTGAACGGAATGGAATCGAAAAGAATACAATAGAATAGAATCGAAAGACATCGAATAGAATCAAATCAAATCAAAAAGAATCGAATTGAATTGATCCTAACCAAAATAAGCGAAATGAATCGACTCGAACCGAAAAGAATCAAATCGAAAAGACTCTAATCTCAACGAAAATCATCGAAATGAATAGAATCGAAAAGAATCGAATTGAATCAAATCGAAAAGAATCGAATGGAATCCAATCGAAAAGAATCAAATTGATTCGACTCGAAACAAATTGAATCCAATCGAAAAGAATCTAATTGAATCGAATCGAAAAGAATCGAATTCAATCAAAACGAATCGATTCGAATGGAATAGAAAAGAATAGAATAGAATAGAATCGAAAAGAATCAACTCGAATCGAAAAGAATCGAATCGAAAAGAATTGAATCGAATCGAAAAGAAACGAATCGAACCGAATCAAAAAGAAAACAATCGAATCGAATCAAATACAAAAGAATCGCTTTGAATAGCATAGAATTGAAAAGAATCGAATCAATCGAATTGAAAACAATCGAATCGAAAAGAATCGAATCAAAAAAAGTCGAATCGAAACGAAAACAATCGAATCGAATCGAATCTAAAAGAATCGTATTGAATTGCATCGAGTCGAAAAGACTCGAATCAAAAAGACTCGAATCGAATTGAATCAAATCGAAAAGAATCTAATAGAAACCACTCGAACAGAATCAAATCGAAATGATTCAAAATGAATCGAATAGAATAGAATCGAAAAAAATCGAATAGAATCGAAACGAATTGAATCGAAGAGAATCGATTAGAATCGAAATGAAAAGAATCGTATTGAATCGAATCGAAAAGAATCAACTCAAATCGAATCGAAAGAATTGAATCAAATCGAAAAGAATCCAATCGAATCGAAAAGAATCGAACTGAATGGAATCAAATCGAAAAGAATCTAATCGAATTGAAAAGAATCGAATCAAATTTAATGGAATCGAAAAGAATCGAATTGATTCGAAAAGAATCGAAATGAAACAAATCAGATCAAATGGAAAAGAATCAAATCGAATTGAAAAGAATCGAATCGAATCGAAATGAATCGAATCAAAAAGAATCGAATCGAAAAGAATCGAATTGAAAAGAATCGAATCGAATCGTAAAGATTCGAATCGAATTAAAAATATCACATCGAATCGAATCGAAAAGAATCGAATTGAAAAGACTCGAATTGAAACGAATCGATTTGAAACGAAAAGAATCGAATCGAATCGAATCGAATTGAATTGAAAGAATCGAATTGAATAGAAAAAAATCGAATAGAAAAGAATCGAACCGAAAAGAAAAGAATCAAATTGAATCAGTCGATTAAATTCTAGTCGAATCGAATCAAAAAATGAAATCGAGTCGAATCGAATCGAAAAGAATCGAATTGTATCTAATCAAAAAGAATCGAATCGTATCGACTCGAATCGAAAAGAATCCAATTGCATCATCGAATGGAAACTAATCGAATTGAATAGAATAGAAAAGAATCGAATCGAATCAAATCGAAAACAATCAAATTGAATTGATCGAAAAGAATCGAATTGAATCAAATCGAATCGAAATGCAAAGAATCGAATCAATACAAATAGAAAAGAATCGAAAAGAATCAAATCGACACGAAAAGAATCGAATCGAATCAAAAAGTATCGAATTGATTCGAAAACATTCGAATCGAAAAGAATCGAATTGAAATGAATCCGATCGAAATGAAAAGAATCTACTCGACTCGAATCCAAAAGAATCGAATCCAAAAGAATTGAATCGAATCCAAAAGAATCGAATTGAATTGAATCAAAAGAAATGAATTGAATTGAATCAAGAAGGAACTAATCGAATCAAATCGAAAAAAATCGAATAGAATCAAATCGAATCAAAAAGAATCGAATAGATTCGAATAAAGAAGAATCGAATTGAGGGATCCCTGGGTGGCGCAGCGGTTTAGCGCCTGCCTTTGGCCCAGGGCGCGATCCTGGAGACCCGGGATCGAATCCCACATCGGGCTCCCGCTGCATGGAGCCTGCTTCTCCCTCTGCCTGTGTCTCTGCCTCTCTCACTCTCTCTGTGACTACCATAAAAAAAAGAATCGAATTGAATCGAGTTGAAAAAATCATAAAGAATCAAATCGAAAAGAATCGAGTTCCATGTAACGAAAAGATTCGAATTGAAAAGAATCGAATCGAAACAAAAGAATCGAATCGAATCGACATGAATCAAAAAGAATCGAATCAAAACGAATCGAAAAGAAACAAATCAAGTAGAATCTAAAAGAACCGAATCGAATCAAATCGAAACAATTCGAATAGAATTGAATCGAAAAGAATCAAAACGAATCGAACCGAAGAGAATCGATTCGAATCAAAATAAAAAGTATCGTATCAAATCGAATCGAAAAGAATCATATCAAATAGAATCGAAAGAATGGAATCAAATCTAAAACAATCGAATGGAATCGAAAAGAATCGAATTGAACGGAATGGAATCGAAAAGAATACAATAGAATAGAATCGAAAGACATCGAATAGAATCAAATCAAATCAAAAAGAATCGAATTGAATTGATCCTAACCAAAATAAGCGAAATGAATCGACTCGAACCGAAAAGAATCAAATCGAAAAGACTCTAATCTCAACGAAAATCATCGAAATGAATAGAATCGAAAAGAATCGAATTGAATCAAATCGAAAAGAATCGAATGGAATCCAATCGAAAAGAATCAAATTGATTCGACTCGAAACAAATTGAATCCAATCGAAAAGAATCTAATTGAATCGAATCGAAAAGAATCGAATTCAATCAAAACGAATCGATTCGAATGGAATAGAAAAGAATAGAATAGAATAGAATCGAAAAGAATCAACTCGAATCGAAAAGAATCGAATCGAAAAGAATTGAATCGAATCGAAAAGAAACGAATCGAACCGAATCAAAAAGAAAACAATCGAATCGAATCAAATACAAAAGAATCGCTTTGAATAGCATAGAATTGAAAAGAATCGAATCAATCGAATTGAAAACAATCGAATCGAAAAGAATCGAATCAAAAAAAGTCGAATCGAAACGAAAACAATCGAATCGAATCGAATCTAAAAGAATCGTATTGAATTGCATCGAGTCGAAAAGACTCGAATCAAAAAGACTCGAATCGAATTGAATCAAATCGAAAAGAATCTAATAGAAACCACTCGAACAGAATCAAATCGAAATGATTCAAAATGAATCGAATAGAATAGAATCGAAAAAAATCGAATAGAATCGAAACGAATTGAATCGAAGAGAATCGATTAGAATCGAAATGAAAAGAATCGTATTGAATCGAATCGAAAAGAATCAACTCAAATCGAATCGAAAGAATTGAATCAAATCGAAAAGAATCCAATCGAATCGAAAAGAATCGAACTGAATGGAATCAAATCGAAAAGAATCTAATCGAATTGAAAAGAATCGAATCAAATTTAATGGAATCGAAAAGAATCGAATTGATTCGAAAAGAATCGAAATGAAACAAATCAGATCAAATGGAAAAGAATCAAATCGAATTGAAAAGAATCGAATCGAATCGAAATGAATCGAATCAAAAAGAATCGAATCGAAAAGAATCGAATTGAAAAGAATCGAATCGAATCGTAAAGATTCGAATCGAATTAAAAATATCACATCGAATCGAATCGAAAAGAATCGAATTGAAAAGACTCGAATTGAAACGAATCGATTTGAAACGAAAAGAATCGAATCGAATCGAATCGAATTGAATTGAAAGAATCGAATTGAATAGAAAAAAATCGAATAGAAAAGAATCGAACCGAAAAGAAAAGAATCAAATTGAATCAGTCGATTAAATTCTAGTCGAATCGAATCAAAAAATGAAATCGAGTCGAATCGAATCGAAAAGAATCGAATTGTATCTAATCAAAAAGAATCGAATCGTATCGACTCGAATCGAAAAGAATCCAATTGCATCATCGAATGGAAACTAATCGAATTGAATAGAATAGAAAAGAATCGAATCGAATCAAATCGAAAACAATCAAATTGAATTGATCGAAAAGAATCGAATTGAATCAAATCGAATCGAAATGCAAAGAATCGAATCAATACAAATAGAAAAGAATCGAAAAGAATCAAATCGACACGAAAAGAATCGAATCGAATCAAAAAGTATCGAATTGATTCGAAAACATTCGAATCGAAAAGAATCGAATTGAAATGAATCCGATCGAAATGAAAAGAATCTACTCGACTCGAATCCAAAAGAATCGAATCCAAAAGAATTGAATCGAATCCAAAAGAATCGAATTGAATTGAATCAAAAGAAATGAATTGAATTGAATCAAGAAGGAACTAATCGAATCAAATCGAAAAAAATCGAATAGAATCAAATCGAATCAAAAAGAATCGAATAGATTCGAATAAAGAAGAATCGAATTGAGGGATCCCTGGGTGGCGCAGCGGTTTAGCGCCTGCCTTTGGCCCAGGGCGCGATCCTGGAGACCCGGGATCGAATCCCACATCGGGCTCCCGCTGCATGGAGCCTGCTTCTCCCTCTGCCTGTGTCTCTGCCTCTCTCACTCTCTCTGTGACTACCATAAAAAAAAGAATCGAATTGAATCGAGTTGAAAAAATCATAAAGAATCAAATCGAAAAGAATCGAGTTCCATGTAACGAAAAGATTCGAATTGAAAAGAATCGAATCGAAACAAAAGAATCGAATCGAATCGACATGAATCAAAAAGAATCGAATCAAAACGAATCGAAAAGAAACAAATCAAGTAGAATCTAAAAGAACCGAATCGAATCAAATCGAAACAATTCGAATAGAATTGAATCGAAAAGAATCAAAACGAATCGAACCGAAGAGAATCGATTCGAATCAAAATAAAAAGTATCGTATCAAATCGAATCGAAAAGAATCATATCAAATAGAATCGAAAGAATGGAATCAAATCTAAAACAATCGAATGGAATCGAAAAGAATCGAATTGAACGGAATGGAATCGAAAAGAATACAATAGAATAGAATCGAAAGACATCGAATAGAATCAAATCAAATCAAAAAGAATCGAATTGAATTGATCCTAACCAAAATAAGCGAAATGAATCGACTCGAACCGAAAAGAATCAAATCGAAAAGACTCTAATCTCAACGAAAATCATCGAAATGAATAGAATAGAAAAGAATCGAATTGAATCAAATCGAAAAGAATCGAATGGAATCCAATCGAAAAGAATCAAATTGATTCGACTCGAAACAAATTGAATCCAATCGAAAAGAATCTAATTGAATCGAATCGAAAAGAATCGAATTCAATCAAAACGAATCGATTCGAATGGAATAGAAAAGAATAGAATAGAATAGAATCGAAAAGAATCAACTCGAATCGAAAAGAATCGAATCGAAAAGAATTGAATCGAATCGAAAAGAAACGAATCGAACCGAATCAAAAAGAAAACAATCGAATCGAATCAAATACAAAAGAATCGCTTTGAATAGCATAGAATTGAAAAGAATCGAATCAATCGAATTGAAAACAATCGAATCGAAAAGAATCGAATCAAAAAAAGTCGAATCGAAACGAAAACAATCGAATCGAATCGAATCTAAAAGAATCGTATTGAATTGCATCGAGTCGAAAAGACTCGAATCAAAAAGACTCGAATCGAATTGAATCAAATCGAAAAGAATCTAATAGAAACCACTCGAACAGAATCAAATCGAAATGATTCAAAATGAATCGAATAGAATAGAATCGAAAAAAATCGAATAGAATCGAAACGAATTGAATCGAAGAGAATCGATTAGAATCGAAATGAAAAGAATCGTATTGAATCGAATCGAAAAGAATCAACTCAAATCGAATCGAAAGAATTGAATCAAATCGAAAAGAATCCAATCGAATCGAAAAGAATCGAACTGAATGGAATCAAATCGAAAAGAATCTAATCGAATTGAAAAGAATCGAATCAAATTTAATGGAATCGAAAAGAATCGAATTGATTCGAAAAGAATCGAAATGAAACAAATCAGATCAAATGGAAAAGAATCAAATCGAATTGAAAAGAATCGAATCGAATCGAAATGAATCGAATCAAAAAGAATCGAATCGAAAAGAATCGAATTGAAAAGAATCGAATCGAATCGTAAAGATTCGAATCGAATTAAAAATATCACATCGAATCGAATCGAAAAGAATCGAATTGAAAAGACTCGAATTGAAACGAATCGATTTGAAACGAAAAGAATCGAATCGAATCGAATCGAATTGAATTGAAAGAATCGAATTGAATAGAAAAAAATCGAATAGAAAAGAATCGAACCGAAAAGAAAAGAATCAAATTGAATCAGTCGATTAAATTCTAGTCGAATCGAATCAAAAAATGAAATCGAGTCGAATCGAATCGAAAAGAATCGAATTGTATCTAATCAAAAAGAATCGAATCGTATCGACTCGAATCGAAAAGAATCCAATTGCATCATCGAATGGAAAATAATCGAATTGAATAGAATAGAAAAGAATCGAATCGAATCAAATCGAAAACAATCAAATTGAATTGATCGAAAAGAATCGAATTGAATCAAATCGAATCGAAATGCAAAGAATCGAATCAATACAAATAGAAAAGAATCGAAAAGAATCAAATCGACACGAAAAGAATCGAATCGAATCAAAAAGTATCGAATTGATTCGAAAACATTCGAATCGAAAAGAATCGAATTGAAATGAATCCGATCGAAATGAAAAGAATCTACTCGACTCGAATCCAAAAGAATCGAATCCAAAAGAATTGAATCGAATCCAAAAGAATCGAATTGAATTGAATCAAAAGAAATGAATTGAATTGAATCAAGAAGGAACTAATCGAATCAAATCGAAAAAAATCGAATAGAATCAAATCGAATCAAAAAGAATCGAATAGATTCGAATAAAGAAGAATCGAATTGAGGGATCCCTGGGTGGCGCAGCGGTTTAGCGCCTGCCTTTGGCCCAGGGCGCGATCCTGGAGACCCGGGATCGAATCCCACATCGGGCTCCCGCTGCATGGAGCCTGCTTCTCCCTCTGCCTGTGTCTCTGCCTCTCTCACTCTCTCTGTGACTACCATAAAAAAAAGAATCGAATTGAATCGAGTTGAAAAAATCATAAAGAATCAAATCGAAAAGAATCGAGTTCCATGTAACGAAAAGATTCGAATTGAAAAGAATCGAATCGAAACAAAAGAATCGAATCGAATCGACATGAATCAAAAAGAATCGAATCAAAACGAATCGAAAAGAAACAAATCAAGTAGAATCTAAAAGAACCGAATCGAATCAAATCGAAACAATTCGAATAGAATTGAATCGAAAAGAATCAAAACGAATCGAACCGAAGAGAATCGATTCGAATCAAAATAAAAAGTATCGTATCAAATCGAATCGAAAAGAATCATATCAAATAGAATCGAAAGAATGGAATCAAATCTAAAACAATCGAATGGAATCGAAAAGAATCGAATTGAACGGAATGGAATCGAAAAGAATACAATAGAATAGAATCGAAAGACATCGAATAGAATCAAATCAAATCAAAAAGAATCGAATTGAATTGATCCTAACCAAAATAAGCGAAATGAATCGACTCGAACCGAAAAGAATCAAATCGAAAAGACTCTAATCTCAACGAAAATCATCGAAATGAATAGAATCGAAAAGAATCGAATTGAATCAAATCGAAAAGAATCGAATGGAATCCAATCGAAAAGAATCAAATTGATTCGACTCGAAACAAATTGAATCCAATCGAAAAGAATCTAATTGAATCGAATCGAAAAGAATCGAATTCAATCAAAACGAATCGATTCGAATGGAATAGAAAAGAATAGAATAGAATAGAATCGAAAAGAATCAACTCGAATCGAAAAGAATCGAATCGAAAAGAATTGAATCGAATCGAAAAGAAACGAATCGAACCGAATCAAAAAGAAAACCATCGAATCGAATCAAATACAAAAGAATCGCTTTGAATAGCATAGAATTGAAAAGAATCGAATCAATCGAATTGAAAACAATCGAATCGAAAAGAATCGAATCAAAAAAAGTCGAATCGAAACGAAAACAATCGAATCGAATCGAATCTAAAAGAATCGTATTGAATTGCATCGAGTCGAAAAGACTCGAATCAAAAAGACTCGAATCGAATTGAATCAAATCGAAAAGAATCTAATAGAAACCACTCGAACAGAATCAAATCGAAATGATTCAAAATGAATCGAATAGAATAGAATCGAAAAAAATCGAATAGAATCGAAACGAATTGAATCGAAGAGAATCGATTAGAATCGAAATGAAAAGAATCGTATTGAATCGAATCGAAAAGAATCAACTCAAATCGAATCGAAAGAATTGAATCAAATCGAAAAGAATCCAATCGAATCGAAAAGAATCGAACTGAATGGAATCAAATCGAAAAGAATCTAATCGAATTGAAAAGAATCGAATCAAATTTAATGGAATCGAAAAGAATCGAATTGATTCGAAAAGAATCGAAATGAAACAAATCAGATCAAATGGAAAAGAATCAAATCGAATTGAAAAGAATCGAATCGAATCGAAATGAATCGAATCAAAAAGAATCGAATCGAAAAGAATCGAATTGAAAAGAATCGAATCGAATCGTAAAGATTCGAATCGAATTAAAAATATCACATCGAATCGAATCGCAAAGAATCGAATTGAAAAGACTCGAATTGAAACGAATCGATTTGAAACGAAAAGAATCGAATCGAATCGAATCGAATTGAATTGAAAGAATCGAATTGAATAGAAAAAAATCGAATAGAAAAGAATCGAACCGAAAAGAATCAAATTGAATCAGTCGATTAAATTCTAGTCGAATCGAATCAAAAAATGAAATCGAGTCGAATCGAATCGAAAAGAATCGAATTGTATCTAATCAAAAAGAATCGAATCGTATCGACTCGAATCGAAAAGAATCCAATTGCATCATCGAATGGAAAATAATCGAATTGAATAGAATAGAAAAGAATCGAATCGAATCAAATCGAAAACAATCAAATTGAATTGATCGAAAAGAATCGAATTGAATCAAATCGAATCGAAATGCAAAGAATCGAATCAATACAAATAGAAAAGAATCGAAAAGAATCAAATCGACACGAAAAGAATCGAATCGAATCAAAAAGTATCGAATTGATTCGAAAACATTCGAATAGAAAAGAATCGAATTGAAATGAATCCGATCGAAATGAAAAGAATCTACTCGACTCGAATCCAAAAGAATCGAATCCAAAAGAATTGAATCGAATCCAAAAGAATCGAATTGAATTGAATCAAAAGAAATGAATTGAATTGAATCAAGAAGGAACTAATCGAATCAAATCGAAAAAAATCGAATAGAATCAAATCGAATCAAAAAGAATCGAATAGATTCGAATAAAGAAGAATCGAATTGAGGGATCCCTGGGTGGCGCAGCGGTTTAGCGCCTGCCTTTGGCCCAGGGCGCGATCCTGGAGACCCGGGATCGAATCCCACATCGGGCTCCCGCTGCATGGAGCCTGCTTCTCCCTCTGCCTGTGTCTCTGCCTCTCTCACTCTCTCTGTGACTACCATAAAAAAAAGAATCGAATTGAATCGAGTTGAAAAAATCATAAAGAATCAAATCGAAAAGAATCGAGTTCCATGTAACGAAAAGATTCGAATTGAAAAGAATCGAATCGAAACAAAAGAATCGAATCGAATCGACATGAATCAAAAAGAATCGAATCAAAACGAATCGAAAAGAAACAAATCAAGTAGAATCTAAAAGAACCGAATCGAATCAAATCGAAACAATTCGAATAGAATTGAATCGAAAAGAATCAAAACGAATCGAACCGAAGAGAATCGATTCGAATCAAAATAAAAAGTATCGTATCAAATCGAATCGAAAAGAATCATATCAAATAGAATCGAAAGAATGGAATCAAATCTAAAACAATCGAATGGAATCGAAAAGAATCGAATTGAACGGAATGGAATCGAAAAGAATACAATAGAATAGAATCGAAAGACATCGAATAGAATCAAATCAAATCAAAAAGAATCGAATTGAATTGATCCTAACCAAAATAAGCGAAATGAATCGACTCGAACCGAAAAGAATCAAATCGAAAAGACTCTAATCTCAACGAAAATCATCGAAATGAATAGAATAGAAAAGAATCGAATTGAATCAAATCGAAAAGAATCGAATGGAATCCAATCGAAAAGAATCAAATTGATTCGACTCGAAACAAATTGAATCCAATCGAAAAGAATCTAATTGAATCGAATCGAAAAGAATCGAAATCAATCAAAACGAATCGATTCGAATGGAATAGAAAAGAATAGAATAGAATAGAATCGAAAAGAATCAACTCGAATCGAAAAGAATCGAATCGAAAAGAATTGAATCGAATCGAAAAGAAACGAATCGAACCGAATCAAAAAGAAAACAATCGAATCGAATCAAATACAAAAGAATCGCTTTGAATAGCATAGAATTGAAAAGAATCGAATCAATCGAATTGAAAACAATCGAATCGAAAAGAATCGAATCAAAAGAGTCGAATCGAAACGAAAACAATCGAATCGAATCGAATCTAAAAGAATCGTATTGAATTGCATCGAGTCGAAAAGACTCGAATCAAAAAGACTCGAATCGAATTGAATCAAATCGAAAAGAATCTAATAGAAACCACTCGAACAGAATCAAATCGAAATGATTCAAAATGAATCGAATAGAATAGAATCGAAAAAAATCGAATAGAATCGAAACGAATTGAATCGAAGAGAATCGATTAGAATCGAAATGAAAAGAATCGTATTGAATCGAATCGAAAAGAATCAACTCAAATCGAATCGAAAGAATTGAATCAAATCGAAAAGAATCCAATCGAATCGAAAAGAATCGAACTGAATGGAATCAAATCGAAAAGAATCTAATCGAATTGAAAAGAATCGAATCAAATTTAATGGAATCGAAAAGAATCGAATTGATTCGAAAAGAATCGAAATGAAACAAATCAGATCAAATGGAAAAGAATCAAATCGAATTGAAAAGAATCGAATCGAATCGAAATGAATCGAATCAAAAAGAATCGAATCGAAAAGAATCGAATTGAAAAGAATCGAATCGAATCGTAAAGATTCGAATCGAATTAAAAATATCACATCGAATCGAATCGCAAAGAATCGAATTGAAAAGACTCGAATTGAAACGAATCGATTTGAAACGAAAAGAATCGAATCGAATCGAATCGAATTGAATTGAAAGAATCGAATTGAATAGAAAAAAATCGAATAGAAAAGAATCGAACCGAAAAGAAAAGAATCAAATTGAATCAGTCGATTAAATTCTAGTCGAATCGAATCAAAAAATGAAATCGAGTCGAATCGAATCGAAAAGAATCGAATTGTATCTAATCAAAAAGAATCGAATCGTATCGACTCGAATCGAAAAGAATCCAATTGCATCATCGAATGGAAAATAATCGAATTGAATAGAATAGAAAAGAATCGAATCGAATCAAATCGAAAACAATCAAATTGAATTGATCGAAAAGAATCGAATTGAATCAAATCGAATCGAAATGCAAAGAATCGAATCAATACAAATAGAAAAGAATCGAAAAGAATCAAATCGACACGAAAAGAATCGAATCGAATCAAAAAGTATCGAATTGATTCGAAAACATTCGAATCGAAAAGAATCGAATTGAAATGAATCCGATCGAAATGAAAAGAATCTACTCGACTCGAATCCAAAAGAATCGAATCCAAAAGAATTGAATCGAATCCAAAAGAATCGAATTGAATTGAATCAAAAGAAATGAATTGAATTGAATCAAGAAGGAACTAATCGAATCAAATCGAAAAAAATCGAATAGAATCAAATCGAATCAAAAAGAATCGAATAGATTCGAATAAAGAAGAATCGAATTGAGGGATCCCTGGGTGGCGCAGCGGTTTAGCGCCTGCCTTTGGCCCAGGGCGCGATCCTGGAGACCCGGGATCGAATCCCACATCGGGCTCCCGCTGCATGGAGCCTGCTTCTCCCTCTGCCTGTGTCTCTGCCTCTCTCACTCTCTCTGTGACTACCATAAAAAAAAGAATCGAATTGAATCGAGTTGAAAAAATCATAAAGAATCAAATCGAAAAGAATCGAGTTCCATGTAACGAAAAGATTCGAATTGAAAAGAATCGAATCGAAACAAAAGAATCGAATCGAATCGACATGAATCAAAAAGAATCGAATCAAAACGAATCGAAAAGAAACAAATCAAGTAGAATCTAAAAGAACCGAATCGAATCAAATCGAAACAATTCGAATAGAATTGAATCGAAAAGAATCAAAACGAATCGAACCGAAGAGAATCGATTCGAATCAAAATAAAAAGTATCGTATCAAATCGAATCGAAAAGAATCATATCAAATAGAATCGAAAGAATGGAATCAAATCTAAAACAATCGAATGGAATCGAAAAGAATCGAATTGAACGGAATGGAATCGAAAAGAATACAATAGAATAGAATCGAAAGACATCGAATAGAATCAAATCAAATCAAAAAGAATCGAATTGAATTGATCCTAACCAAAATAAGCGAAATGAATCGACTCGAACCGAAAAGAATCAAATCGAAAAGACTCTAATCTCAACGAAAATCATCGAAATGAATAGAATCGAAAAGAATCGAATTGAATCAAATCGAAAAGAATCGAATGGAATCCAATCGAAAAGAATCAAATTGATTCGACTCGAAACAAATTGAATCCAATCGAAAAGAATCTAATTGAATCGAATCGAAAAGAATCGAATTCAATCAAAACGAATCGATTCGAATGGAATAGAAAAGAATAGAATAGAATAGAATCGAAAAGAATCAACTCGAATCGAAAAGAATCGAATCGAAAAGAATTGAATCGAATCGAAAAGAAACGAATCGAACCGAATCAAAAAGAAAACAATCGAATCGAATCAAATACAAAAGAATCGCTTTGAATAGCATAGAATTGAAAAGAATCGAATCAATCGAATTGAAAACAATCGAATCGAAAAGAATCGAATCAAAAGAGTCGAATCGAAACGAAAACAATCGAATCGAATCGAATCTAAAAGAATCGTATTGAATTGCATCGAGTCGAAAAGACTCGAATCAAAAAGACTCGAATCGAATTGAATCAAATCGAAAAGAATCTAATAGAAACCACTCGAACAGAATCAAATCGAAATGATTCAAAATGAATCGAATAGAATAGAATCGAAAAAAATCGAATAGAATCGAAACGAATTGAATCGAAGAGAATCGATTAGAATCGAAATGAAAAGAATCGTATTGAATCGAATCGAAAAGAATCAACTCAAATCGAATCGAAAGAATTGAATCAAATCGAAAAGAATCCAATCGAATCGAAAAGAATCGAACTGAATGGAATCAAATCGAAAAGAATCTAATCGAATTGAAAAGAATCGAATCAAATTTAATGGAATCGAAAAGAATCGAATTGATTCGAAAAGAATCGAAATGAAACAAATCAGATCAAATGGAAAAGAATCAAATCGAATTGAAAAGAATCGAATCGAATCGAAATGAATCGAATCAAAAAGAATCGAATCGAAAAGAATCGAATTGAAAAGAATCGAATCGAATCGTAAAGATTCGAATCGAATTAAAAATATCACATCGAATCGAATCGCAAAGAATCGAATTGAAAAGACTCGAATTGAAACGAATCGATTTGAAACGAAAAGAATCGAATCGAATCGAATCGAATTGAATTGAAAGAATCGAATTGAATAGAAAAAAATCGAATAGAAAAGAATCGAACCGAAAAGAAAAGAATCAAATTGAATCAGTCGATTAAATTCTAGTCGAATCGAATCAAAAAATGAAATCGAGTCGAATCGAATCGAAAAGAATCGAATTGTATCTAATCAAAAAGAATCGAATCGTATCGACTCGAATCGAAAAGAATCCAATTGCATCATCGAATGGAAAATAATCGAATTGAATAGAATAGAAAAGAATCGAATCGAATCAAATCGAAAACAATCAAATTGAATTGATCGAAAAGAATCGAATTGAATCAAATCGAATCGAAATGCAAAGAATCGAATCAATACAAATAGAAAAGAATCGAAAAGAATCAAATCGACACGAAAAGAATCGAATCGAATCAAAAAGTATCGAATTGATTCGAAAACATTCGAATCGAAAAGAATCGAATTGAAATGAATCCGATCGAAATGAAAAGAATCTACTCGACTCGAATCCAAAAGAATCGAATCCAAAAGAATTGAATCGAATCCAAAAGAATCGAATTGAATTGAATCAAAAGAAATGAATTGAATTGAATCAAGAAGGAACTAATCGAATCAAATCGAAAAAAATCGAATAGAATCAAATCGAATCAAAAAGAATCGAATAGATTCGAATAAAGAAGAATCGAATTGAGGGATCCCTGGGTGGCGCAGCGGTTTAGCGCCTGCCTTTGGCCCAGGGCGCGATCCTGGAGACCCGGGATCGAATCCCACATCGGGCTCCCGCTGCATGGAGCCTGCTTCTCCCTCTGCCTGTGTCTCTGCCTCTCTCACTCTCTCTGTGACTACCATAAAAAAAAGAATCGAATTGAATCGAGTTGAAAAAATCATAAAGAATCAAATCGAAAAGAATCGAGTTCCATGTAACGAAAAGATTCGAATTGAAAAGAATCGAATCGAAACAAAAGAATCGAATCGAATCGACATGAATCAAAAAGAATCGAATCAAAACGAATCGAAAAGAAACAAATCAAGTAGAATCTAAAAGAACCGAATCGAATCAAATCGAAACAATTCGAATAGAATTGAATCGAAAAGAATCAAAACGAATCGAACCGAAGAGAATCGATTCGAATCAAAATAAAAAGTATCGTATCAAATCGAATCGAAAAGAATCATATCAAATAGAATCGAAAGAATGGAATCAAATCTAAAACAATCGAATGGAATCGAAAAGAATCGAATTGAACGGAATGGAATCGAAAAGAATACAATAGAATAGAATCGAAAGACATCGAATAGAATCAAATCAAATCAAAAAGAATCGAATTGAATTGATCCTAACCAAAATAAGCGAAATGAATCGACTCGAACCGAAAAGAATCAAATCGAAAAGACTCTAATCTCAACGAAAATCATCGAAATGAATAGAATCGAAAAGAATCGAATTGAATCAAATCGAAAAGAATCGAATGGAATCCAATCGAAAAGAATCAAATTGATTCGACTCGAAACAAATTGAATCCAATCGAAAAGAATCTAATTGAATCGAATCGAAAAGAATCGAATTCAATCAAAACGAATCGATTCGAATGGAATAGAAAAGAATAGAATAGAATAGAATCGAAAAGAATCAACTCGAATCGAAAAGAATCGAATCGAAAAGAATTGAATCGAATCGAAAAGAAACGAATCGAACCGAATCAAAAAGAAAACCATCGAATCGAATCAAATACAAAAGAATCGCTTTGAATAGCATAGAATTGAAAAGAATCGAATCAATCGAATTGAAAACAATCGAATCGAAAAGAATCGAATCAAAAGAGTCGAATCGAAACGAAAACAATCGAATCGAATCGAATCTAAAAGAATCGTATTGAATTGCATCGAGTCGAAAAGACTCGAATCAAAAAGACTCGAATCGAATTGAATCAAATCGAAAAGAATCTAATAGAAACCACTCGAACAGAATCAAATCGAAATGATTCAAAATGAATCGAATAGAATAGAATCGAAAAAAATCGAATAGAATCGAAACGAATTGAATCGAAGAGAATCGATTAGAATCGAAATGAAAAGAATCGTATTGAATCGAATCGAAAAGAATCAACTCAAATCGAATCGAAAGAATTGAATCAAATCGAAAAGAATCCAATCGAATCGAAAAGAATCGAACTGAATGGAATCAAATCGAAAAGAATCTAATCGAATTGAAAAGAATCGAATCAAATTTAATGGAATCGAAAAGAATCGAATTGATTCGAAAAGAATCGAAATGAAACAAATCAGATCAAATGGAAAAGAATCAAATCGAATTGAAAAGAATCGAATCGAATCGAAATGAATCGAATCAAAAAGAATCGAATCGAAAAGAATCGAATTGAAAAGAATCGAATCGAATCGTAAAGATTCGAATCGAATTAAAAATATCACATCGAATCGAATCGCAAAGAATCGAATTGAAAAGACTCGAATTGAAACGAATCGATTTGAAACGAAAAGAATCGAATCGAATCGAATCGAATTGAATTGAAAGAATCGAATTGAATAGAAAAAAATCGAATAGAAAAGAATCGAACCGAAAAGAAAAGAATCAAATTGAATCAGTCGATTAAATTCTAGTCGAATCGAATCAAAAAATGAAATCGAGTCGAATCGAATCGAAAAGAATCGAATTGTATCTAATCAAAAAGAATCGAATCGTATCGACTCGAATCGAAAAGAATCCAATTGCATCATCGAATGGAAAATAATCGAATTGAATAGAATAGAAAAGAATCGAATCGAATCAAATCGAAAACAATCAAATTGAATTGATCGAAAAGAATCGAATTGAATCAAATCGAATCGAAATGCAAAGAATCGAATCAATACAAATAGAAAAGAATCGAAAAGAATCAAATCGACACGAAAAGAATCGAATCGAATCAAAAAGTATCGAATTGATTCGAAAACATTCGAATCGAAAAGAATCGAATTGAAATGAATCCGATCGAAATGAAAAGAATCTACTCGACTCGAATCCAAAAGAATCGAATCCAAAAGAATTGAATCGAATCCAAAAGAATCGAATTGAATTGAATCAAAAGAAATGAATTGAATTGAATCAAGAAGGAACTAATCGAATCAAATCGAAAAAAATCGAATAGAATCAAATCGAATCAAAAAGAATCGAATAGATTCGAATAAAGAAGAATCGAATTGAGGGATCCCTGGGTGGCGCAGCGGTTTAGCGCCTGCCTTTGGCCCAGGGCGCGATCCTGGAGACCCGGGATCGAATCCCACATCGGGCTCCCGCTGCATGGAGCCTGCTTCTCCCTCTGCCTGTGTCTCTGCCTCTCTCACTCTCTCTGTGACTACCATAAAAAAAAGAATCGAATTGAATCGAGTTGAAAAAATCATAAAGAATCAAATCGAAAAGAATCGAGTTCCATGTAACGAAAAGATTCGAATTGAAAAGAATCGAATCGAAACAAAAGAATCGAATCGAATCGACATGAATCAAAAAGAATCGAATCAAAACGAATCGAAAAGAAACAAATCAAGTAGAATCTAAAAGAACCGAATCGAATCAAATCGAAACAATTCGAATAGAATTGAATCGAAAAGAATCAAAACGAATCGAACCGAAGAGAATCGATTCGAATCAAAATAAAAAGTATCGTATCAAATCGAATCGAAAAGAATCATATCAAATAGAATCGAAAGAATGGAATCAAATCTAAAACAATCGAATGGAATCGAAAAGAATCGAATTGAACGGAATGGAATCGAAAAGAATACAATAGAATAGAATCGAAAGACATCGAATAGAATCAAATCAAATCAAAAAGAATCGAATTGAATTGATCCTAACCAAAATAAGCGAAATGAATCGACTCGAACCGAAAAGAATCAAATCGAAAAGACTCTAATCTCAACGAAAATCATCGAAATGAATAGAATCGAAAAG
This sequence comes from Canis aureus, assembly GCF_053574225.1. Lineage (NCBI taxonomy): Eukaryota > Metazoa > Chordata > Mammalia > Carnivora > Canidae > Canis > Canis aureus. The sequence continues at coordinate 69,967 of NW_027554473.1, forward strand.
AATCGAATTGAATCAAATCGAAAAGAATCGAATGGAATCCAATCGAAAAGAATCAAATTGATTCGACTCGAAACAAATTGAATCCAATCGAAAAGAATCTAATTGAATCGAATCGAAAAGAATCGAATTCAATCAAAACGAATCGATTCGAATGGAATAGAAAAGAATAGAATAGAATAGAATCGAAAAGAATCAACTCGAATCGAAAAGAATCGAATCGAAAAGAATTGAATCGAATCGAAAAGAAACGAATCGAACCGAATCAAAAAGAAAACAATCGAATCGAATCAAATACAAAAGAATCGCTTTGAATAGCATAGAATTGAAAAGAATCGAATCAATCGAATTGAAAACAATCGAATCGAAAAGAATCGAATCAAAAAAAGTCGAATCGAAACGAAAACAATCGAATCGAATCGAATCTAAAAGAATCGTATTGAATTGCATCGAGTCGAAAAGACTCGAATCAAAAAGACTCGAATCGAATTGAATCAAATCGAAAAGAATCTAATAGAAACCACTCGAACAGAATCAAATCGAAATGATTCAAAATGAATCGAATAGAATAGAATCGAAAAAAATCGAATAGAATCGAAACGAATTGAATCGAAGAGAATCGATTAGAATCGAAATGAAAAGAATCGTATTGAATCGAATCGAAAAGAATCAACTCAAATCGAATCGAAAGAATTGAATCAAATCGAAAAGAATCCAATCGAATCGAAAAGAATCGAACTGAATGGAATCAAATCGAAAAGAATCTAATCGAATTGAAAAGAATCGAATCAAATTTAATGGAATCGAAAAGAATCGAATTGATTCGAAAAGAATCGAAATGAAACAAATCAGATCAAATGGAAAAGAATCAAATCGAATTGAAAAGAATCGAATCGAATCGAAATGAATCGAATCAAAAAGAATCGAATCGAAAAGAATCGAATTGAAAAGAATCGAATCGAATCGTAAAGATTCGAATCGAATTAAAAATATCACATCGAATCGAATCGAAAAGAATCGAATTGAAAAGACTCGAATTGAAACGAATCGATTTGAAACGAAAAGAATCGAATCGAATCGAATCGAATTGAATTGAAAGAATCGAATTGAATAGAAAAAAATCGAATAGAAAAGAATCGAACCGAAAAGAAAAGAATCAAATTGAATCAGTCGATTAAATTCTAGTCGAATCGAATCAAAAAATGAAATCGAGTCGAATCGAATCGAAAAGAATCGAATTGTATCTAATCAAAAAGAATCGAATCGTATCGACTCGAATCGAAAAGAATCCAATTGCATCATCGAATGGAAACTAATCGAATTGAATAGAATAGAAAAGAATCGAATCGAATCAAATCGAAAACAATCAAATTGAATTGATCGAAAAGAATCGAATTGAATCAAATCGAATCGAAATGCAAAGAATCGAATCAATACAAATAGAAAAGAATCGAAAAGAATCAAATCGACACGAAAAGAATCGAATCGAATCAAAAAGTATCGAATTGATTCGAAAACATTCGAATCGAAAAGAATCGAATTGAAATGAATCCGATCGAAATGAAAAGAATCTACTCGACTCGAATCCAAAAGAATCGAATCCAAAAGAATTGAATCGAATCCAAAAGAATCGAATTGAATTGAATCAAAAGAAATGAATTGAATTGAATCAAGAAGGAACTAATCGAATCAAATCGAAAAAAATCGAATAGAATCAAATCGAATCAAAAAGAATCGAATAGATTCGAATAAAGAAGAATCGAATTGAGGGATCCCTGGGTGGCGCAGCGGTTTAGCGCCTGCCTTTGGCCCAGGGCGCGATCCTGGAGACCCGGGATCGAATCCCACATCGGGCTCCCGCTGCATGGAGCCTGCTTCTCCCTCTGCCTGTGTCTCTGCCTCTCTCACTCTCTCTGTGACTATCATAAAAAAAAGAATCGAATTGAATCGAGTTGAAAAAATCATAAAGAATCAAATCGAAAAGAATCGAGTTCCATGTAACGAAAAGATTCGAATTGAAAAGAATCGAATCGAAACAAAAGAATCGAATCGAATCGACATGAATCAAAAAGAATCGAATCAAAACGAATCGAAAAGAAACAAATCAAGTAGAATCTAAAAGAACCGAATCGAATCAAATCGAAACAATTCGAATAGAATTGAATCGAAAAGAATCAAAACGAATCGAACCGAAGAGAATCGATTCGAATCAAAATAAAAAGTATCGTATCAAATCGAATCGAAAAGAATCATATCAAATAGAATCGAAAGAATGGAATCAAATCTAAAACAATCGAATGGAATCGAAAAGAATCGAATTGAACGGAATGGAATCGAAAAGAATACAATAGAATAGAATCGAAAGACATCGAATAGAATCAAATCAAATCAAAAAGAATCGAATTGAATTGATCCTAACCAAAATAAGCGAAATGAATCGACTCGAACCGAAAAGAATCAAATCGAAAAGACTCTAATCTCAACGAAAATCATCGAAATGAATAGAATCGAAAAGAATCGAATTGAATCAAATCGAAAAGAATCGAATGGAATCCAATCGAAAAGAATCAAATTGATTCGACTCGAAACAAATTGAATCCAATCGAAAAGAATCTAATTGAATCGAATCGAAAAGAATCGAATTCAATCAAAACGAATCGATTCGAATGGAATAGAAAAGAATAGAATAGAATAGAATCGAAAAGAATCAACTCGAATCGAAAAGAATCGAATCGAAAAGAATTGAATCGAATCGAAAAGAAACGAATCGAACCGAATCAAAAAGAAAACAATCGAATCGAATCAAATACAAAAGAATCGCTTTGAATAGCATAGAATTGAAAAGAATCGAATCAATCGAATTGAAAACAATCGAATCGAAAAGAATCGAATCAAAAAAAGTCGAATCGAAACGAAAACAATCGAATCGAATCGAATCTAAAAGAATCGTATTGAATTGCATCGAGTCGAAAAGACTCGAATCAAAAAGACTCGAATCGAATTGAATCAAATCGAAAAGAATCTAATAGAAACCACTCGAACAGAATCAAATCGAAATGATTCAAAATGAATCGAATAGAATAGAATCGAAAAAAATCGAATAGAATCGAAACGAATTGAATCGAAGAGAATCGATTAGAATCGAAATGAAAAGAATCGTATTGAATCGAATCGAAAAGAATCAACTCAAATCGAATCGAAAGAATTGAATCAAATCGAAAAGAATCCAATCGAATCGAAAAGAATCGAACTGAATGGAATCAAATCGAAAAGAATCTAATCGAATTGAAAAGAATCGAATCAAATTTAATGGAATCGAAAAGAATCGAATTGATTCGAAAAGAATCGAAATGAAACAAATCAGATCAAATGGAAAAGAATCAAATCGAATTGAAAAGAATCGAATCGAATCGAAATGAATCGAATCAAAAAGAATCGAATCGAAAAGAATCGAATTGAAAAGAATCGAATCGAATCGTAAAGATTCGAATCGAATTAAAAATATCACATCGAATCGAATCGCAAAGAATCGAATTGAAAAGACTCGAATTGAAACGAATCGATTTGAAACGAAAAGAATCGAATCGAATCGAATCGAATTGAATTGAAAGAATCGAATTGAATAGAAAAAAATCGAATAGAAAAGAATCGAACCGAAAAGAAAAGAATCAAATTGAATCAGTCGATTAAATTCTAGTCGAATCGAATCAAAAAATGAAATCGAGTCGAATCGAATCGAAAAGAATCGAATTGTATCTAATCAAAAAGAATCGAATCGTATCGACTCGAATCGAAAAGAATCCAATTGCATCATCGAATGGAAAATAATCGAATTGAATAGAATAGAAAAGAATCGAATCGAATCAAATCGAAAACAATCAAATTGAATTGATCGAAAAGAATCGAATTGAATCAAATCGAATCGAAATGCAAAGAATCGAATCAATACAAATAGAAAAGAATCGAAAAGAATCAAATCGACACGAAAAGAATCGAATCGAATCAAAAAGTATCGAATTGATTCGAAAACATTCGAATCGAAAAGAATCGAATTGAAATGAATCCGATCGAAATGAAAAGAATCTACTCGACTCGAATCCAAAAGAATCGAATCCAAAAGAATTGAATCGAATCCAAAAGAATCGAATTGAATTGAATCAAAAGAAATGAATTGAATTGAATCAAGAAGGAACTAATCGAATCAAATCGAAAAAAATCGAATAGAATCAAATCGAATCAAAAAGAATCGAATAGATTCGAATAAAGAAGAATCGAATTGAGGGATCCCTGGGTGGCGCAGCGGTTTAGCGCCTGCCTTTGGCCCAGGGCGCGATCCTGGAGACCCGGGATCGAATCCCACATCGGGCTCCCGCTGCATGGAGCCTGCTTCTCCCTCTGCCTGTGTCTCTGCCTCTCTCACTCTCTCTGTGACTACCATAAAAAAAAGAATCGAATTGAATCGAGTTGAAAAAATCATAAAGAATCAAATCGAAAAGAATCGAGTTCCATGTAACGAAAAGATTCGAATTGAAAAGAATCGAATCGAAACAAAAGAATCGAATCGAATCGACATGAATCAAAAAGAATCGAATCAAAACGAATCGAAAAGAAACAAATCAAGTAGAATCTAAAAGAACCGAATCGAATCAAATCGAAACAATTCGAATAGAATTGAATCGAAAAGAATCAAAACGAATCGAACCGAAGAGAATCGATTCGAATCAAAATAAAAAGTATCGTATCAAATCGAATCGAAAAGAATCATATCAAATAGAATCGAAAGAATGGAATCAAATCTAAAACAATCGAATGGAATCGAAAAGAATCGAATTGAACGGAATGGAATCGAAAAGAATACAATAGAATAGAATCGAAAGACATCGAATAGAATCAAATCAAATCAAAAAGAATCGAATTGAATTGATCCTAACCAAAATAAGCGAAATGAATCGACTCGAACCGAAAAGAATCAAATCGAAAAGACTCTAATCTCAACGAAAATCATCGAAATGAATAGAATCGAAAAGAATCGAATTGAATCAAATCGAAAAGAATCGAATGGAATCCAATCGAAAAGAATCAAATTGATTCGACTCGAAACAAATTGAATCCAATCGAAAAGAATCTAATTGAATCGAATCGAAAAGAATCGAATTCAATCAAAACGAATCGATTCGAATGGAATAGAAAAGAATAGAATAGAATAGAATCGAAAAGAATCAACTCGAATCGAAAAGAATCGAATCGAAAAGAATTGAATCGAATCGAAAAGAAACGAATCGAACCGAATCAAAAAGAAAACAATCGAATCGAATCAAATACAAAAGAATCGCTTTGAATAGCATAGAATTGAAAAGAATCGAATCAATCGAATTGAAAACAATCGAATCGAAAAGAATCGAATCAAAAAAAGTCGAATCGAAACGAAAACAATCGAATCGAATCGAATCTAAAAGAATCGTATTGAATTGCATCGAGTCGAAAAGACTCGAATCAAAAAGACTCGAATCGAATTGAATCAAATCGAAAAGAATCTAATAGAAACCACTCGAACAGAATCAAATCGAAATGATTCAAAATGAATCGAATAGAATAGAATCGAAAAAAATCGAATAGAATCGAAACGAATTGAATCGAAGAGAATCGATTAGAATCGAAATGAAAAGAATCGTATTGAATCGAATCGAAAAGAATCAACTCAAATCGAATCGAAAGAATTGAATCAAATCGAAAAGAATCCAATCGAATCGAAAAGAATCGAACTGAATGGAATCAAATCGAAAAGAATCTAATCGAATTGAAAAGAATCGAATCAAATTTAATGGAATCGAAAAGAATCGAATTGATTCGAAAAGAATCGAAATGAAACAAATCAGATCAAATGGAAAAGAATCAAATCGAATTGAAAAGAATCGAATCGAATCGAAATGAATCGAATCAAAAAGAATCGAATCGAAAAGAATCGAATTGAAAAGAATCGAATCGAATCGTAAAGATTCGAATCGAATTAAAAATATCACATCGAATCGAATCGAAAAGAATCGAATTGAAAAGACTCGAATTGAAACGAATCGATTTGAAACGAAAAGAATCGAATCGAATCGAATCGAATTGAATTGAAAGAATCGAATTGAATAGAAAAAAATCGAATAGAAAAGAATCGAACCGAAAAGAAAAGAATCAAATTGAATCAGTCGATTAAATTCTAGTCGAATCGAATCAAAAAATGAAATCGAGTCGAATCGAATCGAAAAGAATCGAATTGTATCTAATCAAAAAGAATCGAATCGTATCGACTCGAATCGAAAAGAATCCAATTGCATCATCGAATGGAAAATAATCGAATTGAATAGAATAGAAAAGAATCGAATCGAATCAAATCGAAAACAATCAAATTGAATTGATCGAAAAGAATCGAATTGAATCAAATCGAATCGAAATGCAAAGAATCGAATCAATACAAATAGAAAAGAATCGAAAAGAATCAAATCGACACGAAAAGAATCGAATCGAATCAAAAAGTATCGAATTGATTCGAAAACATTCGAATCGAAAAGAATCGAATTGAAATGAATCCGATCGAAATGAAAAGAATCTACTCGACTCGAATCCAAAAGAATCGAATCCAAAAGAATTGAATCGAATCCAAAAGAATCGAATTGAATTGAATCAAAAGAAATGAATTGAATTGAATCAAGAAGGAACTAATCGAATCAAATCGAAAAAAATCGAATAGAATCAAATCGAATCAAAAAGAATCGAATAGATTCGAATAAAGAAGAATCGAATTGAGGGATCCCTGGGTGGCGCAGCGGTTTAGCGCCTGCCTTTGGCCCAGGGCGCGATCCTGGAGACCCGGGATCGAATCCCACATCGGGCTCCCGCTGCATGGAGCCTGCTTCTCCCTCTGCCTGTGTCTCTGCCTCTCTCACTCTCTCTGTGACTACCATAAAAAAAAGAATCGAATTGAATCGAGTTGAAAAAATCATAAAGAATCAAATCGAAAAGAATCGAGTTCCATGTAACGAAAAGATTCGAATTGAAAAGAATCGAATCGAAACAAAAGAATCGAATCGAATCGACATGAATCAAAAAGAATCGAATCAAAACGAATCGAAAAGAAACAAATCAAGTAGAATCTAAAAGAACCGAATCGAATCAAATCGAAACAATTCGAATAGAATTGAATCGAAAAGAATCAAAACGAATCGAACCGAAGAGAATCGATTCGAATCAAAATAAAAAGTATCGTATCAAATCGAATCGAAAAGAATCATATCAAATAGAATCGAAAGAATGGAATCAAATCTAAAACAATCGAATGGAATCGAAAAGAATCGAATTGAACGGAATGGAATCGAAAAGAATACAATAGAATAGAATCGAAAGACATCGAATAGAATCAAATCAAATCAAAAAGAATCGAATTGAATTGATCCTAACCAAAATAAGCGAAACGAATCGACTCGAACCGAAAAGAATCAAATCGAAAAGACTCTAATCTCAACGAAAATCATCGAAATGAATAGAATCGAAAAGAATCGAATTGAATCAAATCGAAAAGAATCGAATGGAATCCAATCGAAAAGAATCAAATTGATTCGACTCGAAACAAATTGAATCCAATCGAAAAGAATCTAATTGAATCGAATCGAAAAGAATCGAATTCAATCAAAACGAATCGATTCGAATGGAATAGAAAAGAATAGAATAGAATAGAATCGAAAAGAATCAACTCGAATCGAAAAGAATCGAATCGAAAAGAATTGAATCGAATCGAAAAGAAACGAATCGAACCGAATCAAAAAGAAAACCATCGAATCGAATCAAATACAAAAGAATCGCTTTGAATAGCATAGAATTGAAAAGAATCGAATCAATCGAATTGAAAACAATCGAATCGAAAAGAATCGAATCAAAAAAAGTCGAATCGAAACGAAAACAATCGAATCGAATCGAATCTAAAAGAATCGTATTGAATTGCATCGAGTCGAAAAGACTCGAATCAAAAAGACTCGAATCGAATTGAATCAAATCGAAAAGAATCTAATAGAAACCACTCGAACAGAATCAAATCGAAATGATTCAAAATGAATCGAATAGAATAGAATCGAAAAAAATCGAATAGAATCGAAACGAATTGAATCGAAGAGAATCGATTAGAATCGAAATGAAAAGAATCGTATTGAATCGAATCGAAAAGAATCAACTCAAATCGAATCGAAAGAATTGAATCAAATCGAAAAGAATCCAATCGAATCGAAAAGAATCGAACTGAATGGAATCAAATCGAAAAGAATCTAATCGAATTGAAAAGAATCGAATCAAATTTAATGGAATCGAAAAGAATCGAATTGATTCGAAAAGAATCGAAATGAAACAAATCAGATCAAATGGAAAAGAATCAAATCGAATTGAAAAGAATCGAATCGAATCGAAATGAATCGAATCAAAAAGAATCGAATCGAAAAGAATCGAATTGAAAAGAATCGAATCGAATCGTAAAGATTCGAATCGAATTAAAAATATCACATCGAATCGAATCGCAAAGAATCGAATTGAAAAGACTCGAATTGAAACGAATCGATTTGAAACGAAAAGAATCGAATCGAATCGAATCGAATTGAATTGAAAGAATCGAATTGAATAGAAAAAAATCGAATAGAAAAGAATCGAACCGAAAAGAATCAAATTGAATCAGTCGATTAAATTCTAGTCGAATCGAATCAAAAAATGAAATCGAGTCGAATCGAATCGAAAAGAATCGAATTGTATCTAATCAAAAAGAATCGAATCGTATCGACTCGAATCGAAAAGAATCCAATTGCATCATCGAATGGAAAATAATCGAATTGAATAGAATAGAAAAGAATCGAATCGAATCAAATCGAAAACAATCAAATTGAATTGATCGAAAAGAATCGAATTGAATCAAATCGAATCGAAATGCAAAGAATCGAATCAATACAAATAGAAAAGAATCGAAAAGAATCAAATCGACACGAAAAGAATCGAATCGAATCAAAAAGTATCGAATTGATTCGAAAACATTCGAATAGAAAAGAATCGAATTGAAATGAATCCGATCGAAATGAAAAGAATCTACTCGACTCGAATCCAAAAGAATCGAATCCAAAAGAATTGAATCGAATCCAAAAGAATCGAATTGAATTGAATCAAAAGAAATGAATTGAATTGAATCAAGAAGGAACTAATCGAATCAAATCGAAAAAAATCGAATAGAATCAAATCGAATCAAAAAGAATCGAATAGATTCGAATAAAGAAGAATCGAATTGAGGGATCCCTGGGTGGCGCAGCGGTTTAGCGCCTGCCTTTGGCCCAGGGCGCGATCCTGGAGACCCGGGATCGAATCCCACATCGGGCTCCCGCTGCATGGAGCCTGCTTCTCCCTCTGCCTGTGTCTCTGCCTCTCTCACTCTCTCTGTGACTACCATAAAAAAAAGAATCGAATTGAATCGAGTTGAAAAAATCATAAAGAATCAAATCGAAAAGAATCGAGTTCCATGTAACGAAAAGATTCGAATTGAAAAGAATCGAATCGAAACAAAAGAATCGAATCGAATCGACATGAATCAAAAAGAATCGAATCAAAACGAATCGAAAAGAAACAAATCAAGTAGAATCTAAAAGAACCGAATCGAATCAAATCGAAACAATTCGAATAGAATTGAATCGAAAAGAATCAAAACGAATCGAACCGAAGAGAATCGATTCGAATCAAAATAAAAAGTATCGTATCAAATCGAATCGAAAAGAATCATATCAAATAGAATCGAAAGAATGGAATCAAATCTAAAACAATCGAATGGAATCGAAAAGAATCGAATTGAACGGAATGGAATCGAAAAGAATACAATAGAATAGAATCGAAAGACATCGAATAGAATCAAATCAAATCAAAAAGAATCGAATTGAATTGATCCTAACCAAAATAAGCGAAACGAATCGACTCGAACCGAAAAGAATCAAATCGAAAAGACTCTAATCTCAACGAAAATCATCGAAATGAATAGAATCGAAAAGAATCGAATTGAATCAAATCGAAAAGAATCCAATGGAATCCAATCGAAAAGAATCAAATTGATTCGACTCGAAACAAATTGAATCCAATCGAAAAGAATCTAATTGAATCGAATCGAAAAGAATCGAAATCAATCAAAACGAATCGATTCGAATGGAATAGAAAAGAATAGAATAGAATAGAATCGAAAAGAATCAACTCGAATCGAAAAGAATCGAATCGAAAAGAATTGAATCGAATCGAAAAGAAACGAATCGAACCGAATCAAAAAGAAAACAATCGAATCGAATCAAATACAAAAGAATCGCTTTGAATAGCATAGAATTGAAAAGAATCGAATCAATCGAATTGAAAACAATCGAATCGAAAAGAATCGAATCAAAAGAGTCGAATCGAAACGAAAACAATCGAATCGAATCGAATCTAAAAGAATCGTATTGAATTGCATCGAGTCGAAAAGACTCGAATCAAAAAGACTCGAATCGAATTGAATCAAATCGAAAAGAATCTAATAGAAACCACTCGAACAGAATCAAATCGAAATGATTCAAAATGAATCGAATAGAATAGAATCGAAAAAAATCGAATAGAATCGAAACGAATTGAATCGAAGAGAATCGATTAGAATCGAAATGAAAAGAATCGTATTGAATCGAATCGAAAAGAATCAACTCAAATCGAATCGAAAGAATTGAATCAAATCGAAAAGAATCCAATCGAATCGAAAAGAATCGAACTGAATGGAATCAAATCGAAAAGAATCTAATCGAATTGAAAAGAATCGAATCAAATTTAATGGAATCGAAAAGAATCGAATTGATTCGAAAAGAATCGAAATGAAACAAATCAGATCAAATGGAAAAGAATCAAATCGAATTGAAAAGAATCGAATCGAATCGAAATGAATCGAATCAAAAAGAATCGAATCGAAAAGAATCGAATTGAAAAGAATCGAATCGAATTGTAAAGATTCGAATCGAATTAAAAATATCACATCGAATCGAATCGCAAAGAATCGAATTGAAAAGACTCGAATTGAAACGAATCGATTTGAAACGAAAAGAATCGAATCGAATCGAATCGAATTGAATTGAAAGAATCGAATTGAATAGAAAAAAATCGAATAGAAAAGAATCGAACCGAAAAGAAAAGAATCAAATTGAATCAGTCGATTAAATTCTAGTCGAATCGAATCAAAAAATGAAATCGAGTCGAATCGAATCGAAAAGAATCGAATTGTATCTAATCAAAAAGAATCGAATCGTATCGACTCGAATCGAAAAGAATCCAATTGCATCATCGAATGGAAAATAATCGAATTGAATAGAATAGAAAAGAATCGAATCGAATCAAATCGAAAACAATCAAATTGAATTGATCGAAAAGAATCGAATTGAATCAAATCGAATCGAAATGCAAAGAATCGAATCAATACAAATAGAAAAGAATCGAAAAGAATCAAATCGACACGAAAAGAATCGAATCGAATCAAAAAGTATCGAATTGATTCGAAAACATTCGAATCGAAAAGAATCGAATTGAAATGAATCCGATCGAAATGAAAAGAATCTACTCGACTCGAATCCAAAAGAATCGAATCCAAAAGAATTGAATCGAATCCAAAAGAATCGAATTGAATTGAATCAAAAGAAATGAATTGAATTGAATCAAGAAGGAACTAATCGAATCAAATCGAAAAAAATCGAATAGAATCAAATCGAATCAAAAAGAATCGAATAGATTCGAATAAAGAAGAATCGAATTGAGGGATCCCTGGGTGGCGCAGCGGTTTAGCGCCTGCCTTTGGCCCAGGGCGCGATCCTGGAGACCCGGGATCGAATCCCACATCGGGCTCCCGCTGCATGGAGCCTGCTTCTCCCTCTGCCTGTGTCTCTGCCTCTCTCACTCTCTCTGTGACTACCATAAAAAAAAGAATCGAATTGAATCGAGTTGAAAAAATCATAAAGAATCAAATCGAAAAGAATCGAGTTCCATGTAACGAAAAGATTCGAATTGAAAAGAATCGAATCGAAACAAAAGAATCGAATCGAATCGACATGAATCAAAAAGAATCGAATCAAAACGAATCGAAAAGAAACAAATCAAGTAGAATCTAAAAGAACCGAATCGAATCAAATCGAAACAATTCGAATAGAATTGAATCGAAAAGAATCAAAACGAATCGAACCGAAGAGAATCGATTCGAATCAAAATAAAAAGTATCGTATCAAATCGAATCGAAAAGAATCATATCAAATAGAATCGAAAGAATGGAATCAAATCTAAAACAATCGAATGGAATCGAAAAGAATCGAATTGAACGGAATGGAATCGAAAAGAATACAATAGAATAGAATCGAAAGACATCGAATAGAATCAAATCAAATCAAAAAGAATCGAATTGAATTGATCCTAACCAAAATAAGCGAAATGAATCGACTCGAACCGAAAAGAATCAAATCGAAAAGACTCTAATCTCAACGAAAATCATCGAAATGAATAGAATCGAAAAGAATCGAATTGAATCAAATCGAAAAGAATCGAATGGAATCCAATCGAAAAGAATCAAATTGATTCGACTCGAAACAAATTGAATCCAATCGAAAAGAATCTAATTGAATCGAATCGAAAAGAATCGAATTCAATCAAAACGAATCGATTCGAATGGAATAGAAAAGAATAGAATAGAATAGAATCGAAAAGAATCAACTCGAATCGAAAAGAATCGAATCGAAAAGAATTGAATCGAATCGAAAAGAAACGAATCGAACCGAATCAAAAAGAAAACAATCGAATCGAATCAAATACAAAAGAATCGCTTTGAATAGCATAGAATTGAAAAGAATCGAATCAATCGAATTGAAAACAATCGAATCGAAAAGAATCGAATCAAAAGAGTCGAATCGAAACGAAAACAATCGAATCGAATCGAATCTAAAAGAATCGTATTGAATTGCATCGAGTCGAAAAGACTCGAATCAAAAAGACTCGAATCGAATTGAATCAAATCGAAAAGAATCTAATAGAAACCACTCGAACAGAATCAAATCGAAATGATTCAAAATGAATCGAATAGAATAGAATCGAAAAAAATCGAATAGAATCGAAACGAATTGAATCGAAGAGAATCGATTAGAATCGAAATGAAAAGAATCGTATTGAATCGAATCGAAAAGAATCAACTCAAATCGAATCGAAAGAATTGAATCAAATCGAAAAGAATCCAATCGAATCGAAAAGAATCGAACTGAATGGAATCAAATCGAAAAGAATCTAATCGAATTGAAAAGAATCGAATCAAATTTAATGGAATCGAAAAGAATCGAATTGATTCGAAAAGAATCGAAATGAAACAAATCAGATCAAATGGAAAAGAATCAAATCGAATTGAAAAGAATCGAATCGAATCGAAATGAATCGAATCAAAAAGAATCGAATCGAAAAGAATCGAATTGAAAAGAATCGAATCGAATCGTAAAGATTCGAATCGAATTAAAAATATCACATCGAATCGAATCGCAAAGAATCGAATTGAAAAGACTCGAATTGAAACGAATCGATTTGAAACGAAAAGAATCGAATCGAATCGAATCGAATTGAATTGAAAGAATCGAATTGAATAGAAAAAAATCGAATAGAAAAGAATCGAACCGAAAAGAAAAGAATCAAATTGAATCAGTCGATTAAATTCTAGTCGAATCGAATCAAAAAATGAAATCGAGTCGAATCGAATCGAAAAGAATCGAATTGTATCTAATCAAAAAGAATCGAATCGTATCGACTCGAATCGAAAAGAATCCAATTGCATCATCGAATGGAAAATAATCGAATTGAATAGAATAGAAAAGAATCGAATCGAATCAAATCGAAAACAATCAAATTGAATTGATCGAAAAGAATCGAATTGAATCAAATCGAATCGAAATGCAAAGAATCGAATCAATACAAATAGAAAAGAATCGAAAAGAATCAAATCGACACGAAAAGAATCGAATCGAATCAAAAAGTATCGAATTGATTCGAAAACATTCGAATCGAAAAGAATCGAATTGAAATGAATCCGATCGAAATGAAAAGAATCTACTCGACTCGAATCCAAAAGAATCGAATCCAAAAGAATTGAATCGAATCCAAAAGAATCGAATTGAATTGAATCAAAAGAAATGAATTGAATTGAATCAAGAAGGAACTAATCGAATCAAATCGAAAAAAATCGAATAGAATCAAATCGAATCAAAAAGAATCGAATAGATTCGAATAAAGAAGAATCGAATTGAGGGATCCCTGGGTGGCGCAGCGGTTTAGCGCCTGCCTTTGGCCCAGGGCGCGATCCTGGAGACCCGGGATCGAATCCCACATCGGGCTCCCGCTGCATGGAGCCTGCTTCTCCCTCTGCCTGTGTCTCTGCCTCTCTCACTCTCTCTGTGACTACCATAAAAAAAAGAATCGAATTGAATCGAGTTGAAAAAATCATAAAGAATCAAATCGAAAAGAATCGAGTTCCATGTAACGAAAAGATTCGAATTGAAAAGAATCGAATCGAAACAAAAGAATCGAATCGAATCGACATGAATCAAAAAGAATCGAATCAAAACGAATCGAAAAGAAACAAATCAAGTAGAATCTAAAAGAACCGAATCGAATCAAATCGAAACAATTCGAATAGAATTGAATCGAAAAGAATCAAAACGAATCGAACCGAAGAGAATCGATTCGAATCAAAATAAAAAGTATCGTATCAAATCGAATCGAAAAGAATCATATCAAATAGAATCGAAAGAATGGAATCAAATCTAAAACAATCGAATGGAATCGAAAAGAATCGAATTGAACGGAATGGAATCGAAAAGAATACAATAGAATAGAATCGAAAGACATCGAATAGAATCAAATCAAATCAAAAAGAATCGAATTGAATTGATCCTAACCAAAATAAGCGAAATGAATCGACTCGAACCGAAAAGAATCAAATCGAAAAGACTCTAATCTCAACGAAAATCATCGAAATGAATAGAATCGAAAAGAATCGAATTGAATCAAATCGAAAAGAATCGAATGGAATCCAATCGAAAAGAATCAAATTGATTCGACTCGAAACAAATTGAATCCAATCGAAAAGAATCTAATTGAATCGAATCGAAAAGAATCGAATTCAATCAAAACGAATCGATTCGAATGGAATAGAAAAGAATAGAATAGAATAGAATCGAAAAGAATCAACTCGAATCGAAAAGAATCGAATCGAAAAGAATTGAATCGAATCGAAAAGAAACGAATCGAACCGAATCAAAAAGAAAACAATCGAATCGAATCAAATACAAAAGAATCGCTTTGAATAGCATAGAATTGAAAAGAATCGAATCAATCGAATTGAAAACAATCGAATCGAAAAGAATCGAATCAAAAGAGTCGAATCGAAACGAAAACAATCGAATCGAATCGAATCTAAAAGAATCGTATTGAATTGCATCGAGTCGAAAAGACTCGAATCAAAAAGACTCGAATCGAATTGAATCAAATCGAAAAGAATCTAATAGAAACCACTCGAACAGAATCAAATCGAAATGATTCAAAATGAATCGAATAGAATAGAATCGAAAAAAATCGAATAGAATCGAAACGAATTGAATCGAAGAGAATCGATTAGAATCGAAATGAAAAGAATCGTATTGAATCGAATCGAAAAGAATCAACTCAAATCGAATCGAAAGAATTGAATCAAATCGAAAAGAATCCAATCGAATCGAAAAGAATCGAACTGAATGGAATCAAATCGAAAAGAATCTAATCGAATTGAAAAGAATCGAATCAAATTTAATGGAATCGAAAAGAATCGAATTGATTCGAAAAGAATCGAAATGAAACAAATCAGATCAAATGGAAAAGAATCAAATCGAATTGAAAAGAATCGAATCGAATCGAAATGAATCGAATCAAAAAGAATCGAATCGAAAAGAATCGAATTGAAAAGAATCGAATCGAATCGTAAAGATTCGAATCGAATTAAAAATATCACATCGAATCGAATCGCAAAGAATCGAATTGAAAAGACTCGAATTGAAACGAATCGATTTGAAACGAAAAGAATCGAATCGAATCGAATCGAATTGAATTGAAAGAATCGAATTGAATAGAAAAAAATCGAATAGAAAAGAATCGAACCGAAAAGAAAAGAATCAAATTGAATCAGTCGATTAAATTCTAGTCGAATCGAATCAAAAAATGAAATCGAGTCGAATCGAATCGAAAAGAATCGAATTGTATCTAATCAAAAAGAATCGAATCGTATCGACTCGAATCGAAAAGAATCCAATTGCATCATCGAATGGAAAATAATCGAATTGAATAGAATAGAAAAGAATCGAATCGAATCAAATCGAAAACAATCAAATTGAATTGATCGAAAAGAATCGAATTGAATCAAATCGAATCGAAATGCAAAGAATCGAATCAATACAAATAGAAAAGAATCGAAAAGAATCAAATCGACACGAAAAGAATCGAATCGAATCAAAAAGTATCGAATTGATTCGAAAACATTCGAATCGAAAAGAATCGAATTGAAATGAATCCGATCGAAATGAAAAGAATCTACTCGACTCGAATCCAAAAGAATCGAATCCAAAAGAATTGAATCGAATCCAAAAGAATCGAATTGAATTGAATCAAAAGAAATGAATTGAATTGAATCAAGAAGGAACTAATCGAATCAAATCGAAAAAAATCGAATAGAATCAAATCGAATCAAAAAGAATCGAATAGATTCGAATAAAGAAGAATCGAATTGAGGGATCCCTGGGTGGCGCAGCGGTTTAGCGCCTGCCTTTGGCCCAGGGCGCGATCCTGGAGACCCGGGATCGAATCCCACATCGGGCTCCCGCTGCATGGAGCCTGCTTCTCCCTCTGCCTGTGTCTCTGCCTCTCTCACTCTCTCTGTGACTACCATAAAAAAAAGAATCGAATTGAATCGAGTTGAAAAAATCATAAAGAATCAAATCGAAAAGAATCGAGTTCCATGTAACGAAAAGATTCGAATTGAAAAGAATCGAATCGAAACAAAAGAATCGAATCGAATCGACATGAATCAAAAAGAATCGAATCAAAACGAATCGAAAAGAAACAAATCAAGTAGAATCTAAAAGAACCGAATCGAATCAAATCGAAACAATTCGAATAGAATTGAATCGAAAAGAATCAAAACGAATCGAACCGAAGAGAATCGATTCGAATCAAAATAAAAAGTATCGTATCAAATCGAATCGAAAAGAATCATATCAAATAGAATCGAAAGAATGGAATCAAATCTAAAACAATCGAATGGAATCGAAAAGAATCGAATTGAACGGAATGGAATCGAAAAGAATACAATAGAATAGAATCGAAAGACATCGAATAGAATCAAATCAAATCAAAAAGAATCGAATTGAATTGATCCTAACCAAAATAAGCGAAATGAATCGACTCGAACCGAAAAGAATCAAATCGAAAAGACTCTAATCTCAACGAAAATCATCGAAATGAATAGAATCGAAAAGAATCGAATTGAATCAAATCGAAAAGAATCGAATGGAATCCAATCGAAAAGAATCAAATTGATTCGACTCGAAACAAATTGAATCCAATCGAAAAGAATCTAATTGAATCGAATCGAAAAGAATCGAATTCAATCAAAACGAATCGATTCGAATGGAATAGAAAAGAATAGAATAGAATAGAATCGAAAAGAATCAACTCGAATCGAAAAGAATCGAATCGAAAAGAATTGAATCGAATCGAAAAGAAACGAATCGAACCGAATCAAAAAGAAAACCATCGAATCGAATCAAATACAAAAGAATCGCTTTGAATAGCATAGAATTGAAAAGAATCGAATCAATCGAATTGAAAACAATCGAATCGAAAAGAATCGAATCAAAAAAAGTCGAATCGAAACGAAAACAATCGAATCGAATCGAATCTAAAAGAATCGTATTGAATTGCATCGAGTCGAAAAGACTCGAATCAAAAAGACTCGAATCGAATTGAATCAAATCGAAAAGAATCTAATAGAAACCACTCGAACAGAATCAAATCGAAATGATTCAAAATGAATCGAATAGAATAGAATCGAAAAAAATCGAATAGAATCGAAACGAATTGAATCGAAGAGAATCGATTAGAATCGAAATGAAAAGAATCGTATTGAATCGAATCGAAAAGAATCAACTCAAATCGAATCGAAAGAATTGAATCAAATCGAAAAGAATCCAATCGAATCGAAAAGAATCGAACTGAATGGAATCAAATCGAAAAGAATCTAATCGAATTGAAAAGAATCGAATCAAATTTAATGGAATCGAAAAGAATCGAATTGATTCGAAAAGAATCGAAATGAAACAAATCAGATCAAATGGAAAAGAATCAAATCGAATTGAAAAGAATCGAATCGAATCGAAATGAATCGAATCAAAAAGAATCGAATCGAAAAGAATCGAATTGAAAAGAATCGAATCGAATCGTAAAGATTCGAATCGAATTAAAAATATCACATCGAATCGAATCGCAAAGAATCGAATTGAAAAGACTCGAATTGAAACGAATCGATTTGAAACGAAAAGAATCGAATCGAATCGAATCGAATTGAATTGAAAGAATCGAATTGAATAGAAAAAAATCGAATAGAAAAGAATCGAACCGAAAAGAAAAGAATCAAATTGAATCAGTCGATTAAATTCTAGTCGAATTGAATCAAAAAATGAAATCGAGTCGAATCGAATCGAAAAGAATCGAATTGTATCTAATCAAAAAGAATCGAATCGTATCGACTCGAATCGAAAAGAATCCAATTGCATCATCGAATGGAAAATAATCGAATTGAATAGAATAGAAAAGAATCGAATCGAATCAAATCGAAAACAATCAAATTGAATTGATCGAAAAGAATCGAATTGAATCAAATCGAATCGAAATGCAAAGAATCGAATCAATACAAATAGAAAAGAATCGAAAAGAATCAAATCGACACGAAAAGAATCGAATCGAATCAAAAAGTATCGAATTGATTCGAAAACATTCGAATCGAAAAGAATCGAATTGAAATGAATCCGATCGAAATGAAAAGAATCTACTCGACTCGAATCCAAAAGAATCGAATCCAAAAGAATTGAATCGAATCCAAAAGAATCGAATTGAATTGAATCAAAAGAAATGAATTGAATTGAATCAAGAAGGAACTAATCGAATCAAATCGAAAAAAATCGAATAGAATCAAATCGAATCAAAAAGAATCGAATAGATTCGAATAAAGAAGAATCGAATTGAGGGATCCCTGGGTGGCGCAGCGGTTTAGCGCCTGCCTTTGGCCCAGGGCGCGATCCTGGAGACCCGGGATCGAATCCCACATCGGGCTCCCGCTGCATGGAGCCTGCTTCTCCCTCTGCCTGTGTCTCTGCCTCTCTCACTCTCTCTGTGACTACCATAAAA
Source organism: Canis aureus (assembly GCF_053574225.1). Classification (NCBI taxonomy): domain Eukaryota; kingdom Metazoa; phylum Chordata; class Mammalia; order Carnivora; family Canidae; genus Canis; species Canis aureus. Next base: position 89,470 of record NW_027554473.1, read on the forward strand.
AAAAGAATCGAATTGAATCGAGTTGAAAAAATCATAAAGAATCAAATCGAAAAGAATCGAGTTCCATGTAACGAAAAGATTCGAATTGAAAAGAATCGAATCGAAACAAAAGAATCGAATCGAATCGACATGAATCAAAAAGAATCGAATCAAAACGAATCGAAAAGAAACAAATCAAGTAGAATCTAAAAGAACCGAATCGAATCAAATCGAAACAATTCGAATAGAATTGAATCGAAAAGAATCAAAACGAATCGAACCGAAGAGAATCGATTCGAATCAAAATAAAAAGTATCGTATCAAATCGAATCGAAAAGAATCATATCAAATAGAATCGAAAGAATGGAATCAAATCTAAAACAATCGAATGGAATCGAAAAGAATCGAATTGAACGGAATGGAATCGAAAAGAATACAATAGAATAGAATCGAAAGACATCGAATAGAATCAAATCAAATCAAAAAGAATCGAATTGAATTGATCCTAACCAAAATAAGCGAAATGAATCGACTCGAACCGAAAAGAATCAAATCGAAAAGACTCTAATCTCAACGAAAATCATCGAAATGAATAGAATCGAAAAGAATCGAATTGAATCAAATCGAAAAGAATCGAATGGAATCCAATCGAAAAGAATCAAATTGATTCGACTCGAAACAAATTGAATCCAATCGAAAAGAATCTAATTGAATCGAATCGAAAAGAATCGAATTCAATCAAAACGAATCGATTCGAATGGAATAGAAAAGAATAGAATAGAATAGAATCGAAAAGAATCAACTCGAATCGAAAAGAATCGAATCGAAAAGAATTGAATCGAATCGAAAAGAAACGAATCGAACCGAATCAAAAAGAAAACCATCGAATCGAATCAAATACAAAAGAATCGCTTTGAATAGCATAGAATTGAAAAGAATCGAATCAATCGAATTGAAAACAATCGAATCGAAAAGAATCGAATCAAAAAAAGTCGAATCGAAACGAAAACAATCGAATCGAATCGAATCTAAAAGAATCGTATTGAATTGCATCGAGTCGAAAAGACTCGAATCAAAAAGACTCGAATCGAATTGAATCAAATCGAAAAGAATCTAATAGAAACCACTCGAACAGAATCAAATCGAAATGATTCAAAATGAATCGAATAGAATAGAATCGAAAAAAATCGAATAGAATCGAAACGAATTGAATCGAAGAGAATCGATTAGAATCGAAATGAAAAGAATCGTATTGAATCGAATCGAAAAGAATCAACTCAAATCGAATCGAAAGAATTGAATCAAATCGAAAAGAATCCAATCGAATCGAAAAGAATCGAACTGAATGGAATCAAATCGAAAAGAATCTAATCGAATTGAAAAGAATCGAATCAAATTTAATGGAATCGAAAAGAATCGAATTGATTCGAAAAGAATCGAAATGAAACAAATCAGATCAAATGGAAAAGAATCAAATCGAATTGAAAAGAATCGAATCGAATCGAAATGAATCGAATCAAAAAGAATCGAATCGAAAAGAATCGAATTGAAAAGAATCGAGTCGAATCGTAAAGATTCGAATCGAATTAAAAATATCACATCGAATCGAATCGCAAAGAATCGAATTGAAAAGACTCGAATTGAAACGAATCGATTTGAAACGAAAAGAATCGAATCGAATCGAATCGAATTGAATTGAAAGAATCGAATTGAATAGAAAAAAATCGAATAGAAAAGAATCGAACCGAAAAGAAAAGAATCAAATTGAATCAGTCGATTAAATTCTAGTCGAATCGAATCAAAAAATGAAATCGAGTCGAATCGAATCGAAAAGAATCGAATTGTATCTAATCAAAAAGAATCGAATCGTATCGACTCGAATCGAAAAGAATCCAATTGCATCATCGAATGGAAAATAATCGAATTGAATAGAATAGAAAAGAATCGAATCGAATCAAATCGAAAACAATCAAATTGAATTGATCGAAAAGAATCGAATTGAATCAAATCGAATCGAAATGCAAAGAATCGAATCAATACAAATAGAAAAGAATCGAAAAGAATCAAATCGACACGAAAAGAATCGAATCGAATCAAAAAGTATCGAATTGATTCGAAAACATTCGAATCGAAAAGAATCGAATTGAAATGAATCCGATCGAAATGAAAAGAATCTACTCGACTCGAATCCAAAAGAATCGAATCCAAAAGAATTGAATCGAATCCAAAAGAATCGAATTGAATTGAATCAAAAGAAATGAATTGAATTGAATCAAGAAGGAACGAATCGAATCAAATCGAAAAAAATCGAATAGAATCAAATCGAATCAAAAAGAATCGAATAGATTCGAATAAAGAAGAATCGAATTGAGGGATCCCTGGGTGGCGCAGCGGTTTAGCGCCTGCCTTTGGCCCAGGGCGCGATCCTGGAGACCCGGGATCGAATCCCACATCGGGCTCCCGCTGCATGGAGCCTGCTTCTCCCTCTGCCTGTGTCTCTGCCTCTCTCACTCTCTCTGTGACTATCATAAAAAAAGAATCGAGTTGAAAAAATCATAAAGAATCAAATCGAAAAGAATCGAGTTCCTTGTAACGAAAAGATTCGAATTGAAAAGAATCGAATCGAAACAAAAGAATCGAATCGAATCGACATGAATCAAAAAGAATCGAATCAAAACGAATCGAAAAGAAACAAATCAAGTAGAATCTAAAAGAACCGAATCGAATCAAATCGAAACAATTCGAATAGAATTGAATCGAAATAATCAAAACGAATCGAACCGAAGAGAATCGATTCGAATCAAAATAAAAAGTATCGTATCAAATCGAATCGAAAAGAATCATATCAAATAGAATCGAAAGAATGGAATCAAATCTAAAACAATCGAATGGAATCGAAAAGAATCGAATTGAACGGAATGGAATCGAAAAGAATACAATAGAATAGAATCGAAAGACATCGAATAGAATCAAATCAAATCAAAAAGAATCGAATTGAATTGATCCTAACCAAAATAAGCGAAATGAATCGACTCGAACCGAAAAGAATCAAATCGAAAAGACTCTAATCTCAACGAAAATCATCGAAATGAATAGAATCGAAAAGAATCGAATTGAATCAAATCGAAAAGAATCCAATGGAATCCAATCGAAAAGAATCAAATTGATTCGACTCGAAACAAATTGAATCCAATCGAAAAGAATCTAATTGAATCGAATCGAAAAGAATCGAATTCAATCAAAACGAATCGATTCGAATGGAATAGAAAAGAATAGAATAGAATAGAATCGAAAAGAATCAACTCGAATCGAAAAGAATCGAATCGAAAAGAATTGAATCGAATCGAAAAGAAACGAATCGAACCGAATCAAAAAGAAAACCATCGAATCGAATCAAATACAAAAGAATCGCTTTGAATAGCATAGAATTGAAAAGAATCGAATCAATCGAATTGAAAACAATCGAATCGAAAAGAATCGAATCAAAAGAGTCGAATCGAAACGAAAACAATCGAATCGAATCGAATCTAAAAGAATCGTATTGAATTGCATCGAGTCGAAAAGACTCGAATCAAAAAGACTCGAATCGAATTGAATCAAATCGAAAAGAATCTAATAGAAACCACTCGAACAGAATCAAATCGAAATGATTCAAAATGAATCGAATAGAATAGAATCGAAAAAAATCGAATAGAATCGAAACGAATTGAATCGAAGAGAATCGATTAGAATCGAAATGAAAAGAATCGTATTGAATCGAATCGAAAAGAATCAACTCAAATCGAATCGAAAGAATTGAATCAAATCGAAAAGAATCCAATCGAATCGAAAAGAATCGAACTGAATGGAATCAAATCGAAAAGAATCTAATCGAATTGAAAAGAATCGAATCAAATTTAATGGAATCGAAAAGAATCGAATTGATTCGAAAAGAATCGAAATGAAACAAATCAGATCAAATGGAAAAGAATCAAATCGAATTGAAAAGAATCGAATCGAATCGAAATGAATCGAATCAAAAAGAATCGAATCGAAAAGAATCGAATTGAAAAGAATCGAATCGAATCGTAAAGATTCGAATCGAATTAAAAATATCACATCGAATCGAATCGCAAAGAATCGAATTGAAAAGACTCGAATTGAAACGAATCGATTTGAAACGAAAAGAATCGAATCGAATCGAATCGAATTGAATTGAAAGAATCGAATTGAATAGAAAAAAATCGAATAGAAAAGAATCGAACCGAAAAGAAAAGAATCAAATTGAATCAGTCGATTAAATTCTAGTCGAATCGAATCAAAAAATGAAATCGAGTCGAATCGAATCGAAAAGAATCGAATTGTATCTAATCAAAAAGAATCGAATCGTATCGACTCGAATCGAAAAGAATCCAATTGCATCATCGAATGGAAAATAATCGAATTGAATAGAATAGAAAAGAATCGAATCGAATCAAATCGAAAACAATCAAATTGAATTGATCGAAAAGAATCGAATTGAATCAAATCGAATCGAAATGCAAAGAATCGAATCAATACAAATAGAAAAGAATCGAAAAGAATCAAATCGACACGAAAAGAATCGAATCGAATCAAAAAGTATCGAATTGATTCGAAAACATTCGAATCGAAAAGAATCGAATTGAAATGAATCCGATCGAAATGAAAAGAATCTACTCGACTCGAATCCAAAAGAATCGAATCCAAAAGAATTGAATCGAATCCAAAAGAATCGAATTGAATTGAATCAAAAGAAATGAATTGAATTGAATCAAGAAGGAACTAATCGAATCAAATCGAAAAAAATCGAATAGAATCAAATCGAATCAAAAAGAATCGAATAGATTCGAATAAAGAAGAATCGAATTGAGGGATCCCTGGGTGGCGCAGCGGTTTAGCGCCTGCCTTTGGCCCAGGGCGCGATCCTGGAGACCCGGGATCGAATCCCACATCGGGCTCCCGCTGCATGGAGCCTGCTTCTCCCTCTGCCTGTGTCTCTGCCTCTCTCACTCTCTCTGTGACTATCATAAAAAAAAGAATCGAATTGAATCGAGTTGAAAAAATCATAAAGAATCAAATCGAAAAGAATCGAGTTCCATGTAACGAAAAGATTCGAATTGAAAAGAATCGAATCGAAACAAAAGAATCGAATCGAATCGACATGAATCAAAAAGAATCGAATCAAAACGAATCGAAAAGAAACAAATCAAGTAGAATCTAAAAGAACCGAATCGAATCAAATCGAAACAATTCGAATAGAATTGAATCGAAAAGAATCAAAACGAATCGAACCGAAGAGAATCGATTCGAATCAAAATAAAAAGTATCGTATCAAATCGAATCGAAAAGAATCATATCAAATAGAATCGAAAGAATGGAATCAAATCTAAAACAATCGAATGGAATCGAAAAGAATCGAATTGAACGGAATGGAATCGAAAAGAATACAATAGAATAGAATCGAAAGACATCGAATAGAATCAAATCAAATCAAAAAGAATCGAATTGAATTGATCCTAACCAAAATAAGCGAAATGAATCGACTCGAACCGAAAAGAATCAAATCGAAAAGACTCTAATCTCAACGAAAATCATCGAAATGAATAGAATCGAAAAGAATCGAATTGAATCAAATCGAAAAGAATCCAATGGAATCCAATCGAAAAGAATCAAATTGATTCGACTCGAAACAAATTGAATCCAATCGAAAAGAATCTAATTGAATCGAATCGAAAAGAATCGAATTCAATCAAAACGAATCGATTCGAATGGAATAGAAAAGAATAGAATAGAATAGAATCGAAAAGAATCAACTCGAATCGAAAAGAATCGAATCGAAAAGAATTGAATCGAATCGAAAAGAAACGAATCGAACCGAATCAAAAAGAAAACCATCGAATCGAATCAAATACAAAAGAATCGCTTTGAATAGCATAGAATTGAAAAGAATCGAATCAATCGAATTGAAAACAATCGAATCGAAAAGAATCGAATCAAAAAAAGTCGAATCGAAACGAAAACAATCGAATCGAATCGAATCTAAAAGAATCGTATTGAATTGCATCGAGTCGAAAAGACTCGAATCAAAAAGACTCGAATCGAATTGAATCAAATCGAAAAGAATCTAATAGAAACCACTCGAACAGAATCAAATCGAAATGATTCAAAATGAATCGAATAGAATAGAATCGAAAAAAATCGAATAGAATCGAAACGAATTGAATCGAAGAGAATCGATTAGAATCGAAATGAAAAGAATCGTATTGAATCGAATCGAAAAGAATCAACTCAAATCGAATCGAAAGAATTGAATCAAATCGAAAAGAATCCAATCGAATCGAAAAGAATCGAACTGAATGGAATCAAATCGAAAAGAATCTAATCGAATTGAAAAGAATCGAATCAAATTTAATGGAATCGAAAAGAATCGAATTGATTCGAAAAGAATCGAAATGAAACAAATCAGATCAAATGGAAAAGAATCAAATCGAATTGAAAAGAATCGAATCGAATCGAAATGAATCGAATCAAAAAGAATCGAATCGAAAAGAATCGAATTGAAAAGAATCGAATCGAATCGTAAAGATTCGAATCGAATTAAAAATATCACATCGAATCGAATCGCAAAGAATCGAATTGAAAAGACTCGAATTGAAACGAATCGATTTGAAACGAAAAGAATCGAATCGAATCGAATCGAATTGAATTGAAAGAATCGAATTGAATAGAAAAAAATCGAATAGAAAAGAATCGAACCGAAAAGAAAAGAATCAAATTGAATCAGTCGATTAAATTCTAGTCGAATCGAATCAAAAAATGAAATCGAGTCGAATCGAATCGAAAAGAATCGAATTGTATCTAATCAAAAAGAATCGAATCGTATCGACTCGAATCGAAAAGAATCCAATTGCATCATCGAATGGAAAATAATCGAATTGAATAGAATAGAAAAGAATCGAATCGAATCAAATCGAAAACAATCAAATTGAATTGATCGAAAAGAATCGAATTGAATCAAATCGAATCGAAATGCAAAGAATCGAATCAATACAAATAGAAAAGAATCGAAAAGAATCAAATCGACACGAAAAGAATCGAATCGAATCAAAAAGTATCGAATTGATTCGAAAACATTCGAATCGAAAAGAATCGAATTGAAATGAATCCGATCGAAATGAAAAGAATCTACTCGACTCGAATCCAAAAGAATCGAATCCAAAAGAATTGAATCGAATCCAAAAGAATCGAATTGAATTGAATCAAAAGAAATGAATTGAATTGAATCAAGAAGGAACTAATCGAATCAAATCGAAAAAAATCGAATAGAATCAAATCGAATCAAAAAGAATCGAATAGATTCGAATAAAGAAGAATCGAATTGAGGGATCCCTGGGTGGCGCAGCGGTTTAGCGCCTGCCTTTGGCCCAGGGCGCGATCCTGGAGACCCGGGATCGAATCCCACATCGGGCTCCCGCTGCATGGAGCCTGCTTCTCCCTCTGCCTGTGTCTCTGCCTCTCTCACTCTCTCTGTGACTATCATAAAAAAAAGAATCGAATTGAATCGAGTTGAAAAAATCATAAAGAATCAAATCGAAAAGAATCGAGTTCCATGTAACGAAAAGATTCGAATTGAAAAGAATCGAATCGAAACAAAAGAATCGAATCGAATCGACATGAATCAAAAAGAATCGAATCAAAACGAATCGAAAAGAAACAAATCAAGTAGAATCTAAAAGAACCGAATCGAATCAAATCGAAACAATTCGAATAGAATTGAATCGAAAAGAATCAAAACGAATCGAACCGAAGAGAATCGATTCGAATCAAAATAAAAAGTATCGTATCAAATCGAATCGAAAAGAATCATATCAAATAGAATCGAAAGAATGGAATCAAATCTAAAACAATCGAATGGAATCGAAAAGAATCGAATTGAACGGAATGGAATCGAAAAGAATACAATAGAATAGAATCGAAAGACATCGAATAGAATCAAATCAAATCAAAAAGAATCGAATTGAATTGATCCTAACCAAAATAAGCGAAATGAATCGACTCGAACCGAAAACAATCAAATCGAAAAGACTCTAATCTCAACGAAAATCATCGAAATGAATAGAATCGAAAAGAATCGAATTGAATCAAATCGAAAAGAATCCAATGGAATCCAATCGAAAAGAATCAAATTGATTCGACTCGAAACAAATTGAATCCAATCGAAAAGAATCTAATTGAATCGAATCGAAAAGAATCGAATTCAATCAAAACGAATCGATTCGAATGGAATAGAAAAGAATAGAATAGAATAGAATCGAAAAGAATCAACTCGAATCGAAAAGAATCGAATCGAAAAGAATTGAATCGAATCGAAAAGAAACGAATCGAACCGAATCAAAAAGAAAACCATCGAATCGAATCAAATACAAAAGAATCGCTTTGAATAGCATAGAATTGAAAAGAATCGAATCAATCGAATTGAAAACAATCGAATCGAAAAGAATCGAATCAAAAGAGTCGAATCGAAACGAAAACAATCGAATCGAATCGAATCTAAAAGAATCGTATTGAATTGCATCGAGTCGAAAAGACTCGAATCAAAAAGACTCGAATCGAATTGAATCAAATCGAAAAGAATCTAATAGAAACCACTCGAACAGAATCAAATCGAAATGATTCAAAATGAATCGAATAGAATAGAATCGAAAAAAATCGAATAGAATCGAAACGAATTGAATCGAAGAGAATCGATTAGAATCGAAATGAAAAGAATCGTATTGAATCGAATCGAAAAGAATCAACTCAAATCGAATCGAAAGAATTGAATCAAATCGAAAAGAATCCAATCGAATCGAAAAGAATCGAACTGAATGGAATCAAATCGAAAAGAATCAAATCGAATTGAAAAGAATCGAATCAAATTTAATGGAATCGAAAAGAATCGAATTGATTCGAAAAGAATCGAAATGAAACAAATCAGATCAAATGGAAAAGAATCAAATCGAATTGAAAAGAATCGAATCGAATCGAAATGAATCGAATCAAAAAGAATCGAATCGAAAAGAATCGAATTGAAAAGAATCGAATCGAATCGTAAAGATTCGAATCGAATTAAAAATATCACATCGAATCGAATCGCAAAGAATCGAATTGAAAAGACTCGAATTGAAACGAATCGATTTGAAACGAAAAGAATCGAATCGAATCGAATCGAATTGAATTGAAAGAATCGAATTGAATAGAAAAAAATCGAATAGAAAAGAATCGAACCGAAAAGAAAAGAATCAAATTGAATCAGTCGATTAAATTCTAGTCGAATCGAATCAAAAAATGAAATCGAGTCGAATCGAATCGAAAAGAATCGAATTGTATCTAATCAAAAAGAATCGAATCGTATCGACTCGAATCGAAAAGAATCCAATTGCATCATCGAATGGAAAATAATCGAATTGAATAGAATAGAAAAGAATCGAATCGAATCAAATCGAAAACAATCAAATTGAATTGATCGAAAAGAATCGAATTGAATCAAATCGAATCGAAATGCAAAGAATCGAATCAATACAAATAGAAAAGAATCGAAAAGAATCAAATCGACACGAAAAGAATCGAATCGAATCAAAAAGTATCGAATTGATTCGAAAACATTCGAATCGAAAAGAATCGAATTGAAATGAATCCGATCGAAATGAAAAGAATCTACTCGACTCGAATCCAAAAGAATCGAATCCAAAAGAATTGAATCGAATCCAAAAGAATCGAATTGAATTGAATCAAAAGAAATGAATTGAATTGAATCAAGAAGGAACTAATCGAATCAAATCGAAAAAAATCGAATAGAATCAAATCGAATCAAAAAGAATCGAATAGATTCGAATAAAGAAGAATCGAATTGAGGGATCCCTGGGTGGCGCAGCGGTTTAGCGCCTGCCTTTGGCCCAGGGCGCGATCCTGGAGACCCGGGATCGAATCCCACATCGGGCTCCCGCTGCATGGAGCCTGCTTCTCCCTCTGCCTGTGTCTCTGCCTCTCTCACTCTCTCTGTGACTACCATAAAAAAAAGAATCGAATTGAATCGAGTTGAAAAAATCATAAAGAATCAAATCGAAAAGAATCGAGTTCCATGTAACGAAAAGATTCGAATTGAAAAGAATCGAATCGAAACAAAAGAATCGAATCGAATCGACATGAATCAAAAAGAATCGAATCAAAACGAATCGAAAAGAAACAAATCAAGTAGAATCTAAAAGAACCGAATCGAATCAAATCGAAACAATTCGAATAGAATTGAATCGAAAAGAATCAAAACGAATCGAACCGAAGAGAATCGATTCGAATCAAAATAAAAAGTATCGTATCAAATCGAATCGAAAAGAATCATATCAAATAGAATCGAAAGAATGGAATCAAATCTAAAACAATCGAATGGAATCGAAAAGAATCGAATTGAACGGAATGGAATCGAAAAGAATACAATAGAATAGAATCGAAAGACATCGAATAGAATCAAATCAAATCAAAAAGAATCGAATTGAATTGATCCTAACCAAAATAAGCGAAATGAATCGACTCGAACCGAAAAGAATCAAATCGAAAAGACTCTAATCTCAACGAAAATCATCGAAATGAATAGAATCGAAAAGAATCGAATTGAATCAAATCGAAAAGAATCGAATGGAATCCAATCGAAAAGAATCAAATTGATTCGACTCGAAACAAATTGAATCCAATCGAAAAGAATCTAATTGAATCGAATCGAAAAGAATCGAATTCAATCAAAACGAATCGATTCGAATGGAATAGAAAAGAATAGAATAGAATAGAATCGAAAAGAATCAACTCGAATCGAAAAGAATCGAATCGAAAAGAATTGAATCGAATCGAAAAGAAACGAATCGAACCGAATCAAAAAGAAAACCATCGAATCGAATCAAATACAAAAGAATCGCTTTGAATAGCATAGAATTGAAAAGAATCGAATCAATCGAATTGAAAACAATCGAATCGAAAAGAATCGAATCAAAAGAGTCGAATCGAAACGAAAACAATCGAATCGAATCGAATCTAAAAGAATCGTATTGAATTGCATCGAGTCGAAAAGACTCGAATCAAAAAGACTCGAATCGAATTGAATCAAATCGAAAAGAATCTAATAGAAACCACTCGAACAGAATCAAATCGAAATGATTCAAAATGAATCGAATAGAATAGAATCGAAAAAAATCGAATAGAATCGAAACGAATTGAATCGAAGAGAATCGATTAGAATCGAAATGAAAAGAATCGTATTGAATCGAATCGAAAAGAATCAACTCAAATCGAATCGAAAGAATTGAATCAAATCGAAAAGAATCCAATCGAATCGAAAAGAATCGAACTGAATGGAATCAAATCGAAAAGAATCTAATCGAATTGAAAAGAATCGAATCAAATTTAATGGAATCGAAAAGAATCGAATTGATTCGAAAAGAATCGAAATGAAACAAATCAGATCAAATGGAAAAGAATCAAATCGAATTGAAAAGAATCGAATCGAATCGAAATGAATCGAATCAAAAAGAATCGAATCGAAAAGAATCGAATTGAAAAGAATCGAATCGAATCGTAAAGATTCGAATCGAATTAAAAATATCACATCGAATCGAATCGCAAAGAATCGAATTGAAAAGACTCGAATTGAAACGAATCGATTTGAAACGAAAAGAATCGAATCGAATCGAATCGAATTGAATTGAAAGAATCGAATTGAATAGAAAAAAATCGAATAGAAAAGAATCGAACCGAAAAGAAAAGAATCAAATTGAATCAGTCGATTAAATTCTAGTCGAATCGAATCAAAAAATGAAATCGAGTCGAATCGAATCGAAAAGAATCGAATTGTATCTAATCAAAAAGAATCGAATCGTATCGACTCGAATCGAAAAGAATCCAATTGCATCATCGAATGGAAAATAATCGAATTGAATAGAATAGAAAAGAATCGAATCGAATCAAATCGAAAACAATCAAATTGAATTGATCGAAAAGAATCGAATTGAATCAAATCGAATCGAAATGCAAAGAATCGAATCAATACAAATAGAAAAGAATCGAAAAGAATCAAATCGACACGAAAAGAATCGAATCGAATCAAAAAGTATCGAATTGATTCGAAAACATTCGAATCGAAAAGAATCGAATTGAAATGAATCCGATCGAAATGAAAAGAATCTACTCGACTCGAATCCAAAAGAATCGAATCCAAAAGAATTGAATCGAATCCAAAAGAATCGAATTGAATTGAATCAAAAGAAATGAATTGAATTGAATCAAGAAGGAACTAATCGAATCAAATCGAAAAAAATCGAATAGAATCAAATCGAATCAAAAAGAATCGAATAGATTCGAATAAAGAAGAATCGAATTGAGGGATCCCTGGGTGGCGCAGCGGTTTAGCGCCTGCCTTTGGCCCAGGGCGCGATCCTGGAGACCCGGGATCGAATCCCACATCGGGCTCCCGCTGCATGGAGCCTGCTTCTCCCTCTGCCTGTGTCTCTGCCTCTCTCACTCTCTCTGTGACTACCATAAAAAAAAGAATCGAATTGAATCGAGTTGAAAAAATCATAAAGAATCAAATCGAAAAGAATCGAGTTCCATGTAACGAAAAGATTCGAATTGAAAAGAATCGAATCGAAACAAAAGAATCGAATCGAATCGACATGAATCAAAAAGAATCGAATCAAAACGAATCGAAAAGAAACAAATCAAGTAGAATCTAAAAGAACCGAATCGAATCAAATCGAAACAATTCGAATAGAATTGAATCGAAAAGAATCAAAACGAATCGAACCGAAGAGAATCGATTCGAATCAAAATAAAAAGTATCGTATCAAATCGAATCGAAAAGAATCATATCAAATAGAATCGAAAGAATGGAATCAAATCTAAAACAATCGAATGGAATCGAAAAGAATCGAATTGAACGGAATGGAATCGAAAAGAATACAATAGAATAGAATCGAAAGACATCGAATAGAATCAAATCAAATCAAAAAGAATCGAATTGAATTGATCCTAACCAAAATAAGCGAAATGAATCGACTCGAACCGAAAAGAATCAAATCGAAAAGACTCTAATCTCAACGAAAATCATCGAAATGAATAGAATCGAAAAGAATCGAATTGAATCAAATCGAAAAGAATCCAATGGAATCCAATCGAAAAGAATCAAATTGATTCGACTCGAAACAAATTGAATCCAATCGAAAAGAATCTAATTGAATCGAATCGAAAAGAATCGAATTCAATCAAAACGAATCGATTCGAATGGAATAGAAAAGAATAGAATAGAATAGAATCGAAAAGAATCAACTCGAATCGAAAAGAATCGAATCGAAAAGAATTGAATCGAATCGAAAAGAAACGAATCGAACCGAATCAAAAAGAAAACCATCGAATCGAATCAAATACAAAAGAATCGCTTTGAATAGCATAGAATTGAAAAGAATCGAATCAATCGAATTGAAAACAATCGAATCGAAAAGAATCGAATCAAAAAAAGTCGAATCGAAACGAAAACAATCGAATCGAATCGAATCTAAAAGAATCGTATTGAATTGCATCGAGTCGAAAAGACTCGAATCAAAAAGACTCGAATCGAATTGAATCAAATCGAAAAGAATCTAATAGAAACCACTCGAACAGAATCAAATCGAAATGATTCAAAATGAATCGAATAGAATAGAATCGAAAAAAATCGAATAGAATCGAAACGAATTGAATCGAAGAGAATCGATTAGAATCGAAATGAAAAGAATCGTATTGAATCGAATCGAAAAGAATCAACTCAAATCGAATCGAAAGAATTGAATCAAATCGAAAAGAATCCAATCGAATCGAAAAGAATCGAACTGAATGGAATCAAATCGAAAAGAATCTAATCGAATTGAAAAGAATCGAATCAAATTTAATGGAATCGAAAAGAATCGAATTGATTCGAAAAGAATCGAAATGAAACAAATCAGATCAAATGGAAAAGAATCAAATCGAATTGAAAAGAATCGAATCGAATCGAAATGAATCGAATCAAAAAGAATCGAATCGAAAAGAATCGAATTGAAAAGAATCGAATCGAATCGTAAAGATTCGAATCGAATTAAAAATATCACATCGAATCGAATCGCAAAGAATCGAATTGAAAAGACTCGAATTGAAACGAATCGATTTGAAACGAAAAGAATCGAATCGAATCGAATCGAATTGAATTGAAAGAATCGAATTGAATAGAAAAAAATCGAATAGAAAAGAATCGAACCGAAAAGAAAAGAATCAAATTGAATCAGTCGATTAAATTCTAGTCGAATCGAATCAAAAAATGAAATCGAGTCGAATCGAATCGAAAAGAATCGAATTGTATCTAATCAAAAAGAATCGAATCGTATCGACTCGAATCGAAAAGAATCCAATTGCATCATCGAATGGAAAATAATCGAATTGAATAGAATAGAAAAGAATCGAATCGAATCAAATCGAAAACAATCAAATTGAATTGATCGAAAAGAATCGAATTGAATCAAATCGAATCGAAATGCAAAGAATCGAATCAATACAAATAGAAAAGAATCGAAAAGAATCAAATCGACACGAAAAGAATCGAATCGAATCAAAAAGTATCGAATTGATTCGAAAACATTCGAATCGAAAAGAATCGAATTGAAATGAATCCGATCGAAATGAAAAGAATCTACTCGACTCGAATCCAAAAGAATCGAATCCAAAAGAATTGAATCGAATCCAAAAGAATCGAATTGAATTGAATCAAAAGAAATGAATTGAATTGAATCAAGAAGGAACTAATCGAATCAAATCGAAAAAAATCGAATAGAATCAAATCGAATCAAAAAGAATCGAATAGATTCGAATAAAGAAGAATCGAATTGAGGGATCCCTGGGTGGCGCAGCGGTTTAGCGCCTGCCTTTGGCCCAGGGCGCGATCCTGGAGACCCGGGATCGAATCCCACATCGGGCTCCCGCTGCATGGAGCCTGCTTCTCCCTCTGCCTGTGTCTCTGCCTCTCTCACTCTCTCTGTGACTATCATAAAAAAAAGAATCGAATTGAATCGAGTTGAAAAAATCATAAAGAATCAAATCGAAAAGAATCGAGTTCCATGTAACGAAAAGATTCGAATTGAAAAGAATCGAATCGAAACAAAAGAATCGAATCGAATCGACATGAATCAAAAAGAATCGAATCAAAACGAATCGAAAAGAAACAAATCAAGTAGAATCTAAAAGAACCGAATCGAATCAAATCGAAACAATTCGAATAGAATTGAATCGAAATAATCAAAACGAATCGAACCGAAGAGAATCGATTCGAATCAAAATAAAAAGTATCGTATCAAATCGAATCGAAAAGAATCATATCAAATAGAATCGAAAGAATGGAATCAAATCTAAAACAATCGAATGGAATCGAAAAGAATCGAATTGAACGGAATGGAATCGAAAAGAATACAATAGAATAGAATCGAAAGACATCGAATAGAATCAAATCAAATCAAAAAGAATCGAATTGAATTGATCCTAACCAAAATAAGCGAAATGAATCGACTCGAACCGAAAAGAATCAAATCGAAAAGACTCTAATCTCAACGAAAATCATCGAAATGAATAGAATCGAAAAGAATCGAATTGAATCAAATCGAAAAGAATCGAATGGAATCCAATCAAAAAGAATCAAATTGATTCGACTCGAAACAAATTGAATCCAATCGAAAAGAATCTAATTGAATCGAATCGAAAAGAATCGAATTCAATCAAAACGAATCGATTCGAATGGAATAGAAAAGAATAGAATAGAATAGAATCGAAAAGAATCAACTCGAATCGAAAAGAATCGAATCGAAAAGAATTGAATCGAATCGAAAAGAAACGAATCGAACCGAATCAAAAAGAAAACCATCGAATCGAATCAAATACAAAAGAATCGCTTTGAATAGCATAGAATTGAAAAGAATCGAATCAATCGAATTGAAAACAATCGAATCGAAAAGAATCGAATCAAAAAAAGTCGAATCGAAACGAAAACAATCGAATCGAATCGAATCTAAAAGAATCGTATTGAATTGCATCGAGTCGAAAAGACTCGAATCAAAAAGACTCGAATCGAATTGAATCAAATCGAAAAGAATCTAATAGAAACCACTCGAACAGAATCAAATCGAAATGATTCAAAATGAATCGAATAGAATAGAATCGAAAAAAATCGAATAGAATCGAAACGAATTGAATCGAAGAGAATCGATTAGAATCGAAATGAAAAGAATCGTATTGAATCGAATCGAAAAGAATCAACTCAAATCGAATCGAAAGAATTGAATCAAATCGAAAAGAATCCAATCGAATCGAAAAGAATCGAACTGAATGGAATCAAATCGAAAAGAATCTAATCGAATTGAAAAGAATCGAATCAAATTTAATGGAATCGAAAAGAATCGAATTGATTCGAAAAGAATCGAAATGAAACAAATCAGATCAAATGGAAAAGAATCAAATCGAATTGAAAAGAATCGAATCGAATCGAAATGAATCGAATCAAAAAGAATCGAATCGAAAAGAATCGAATTGAAAAGAATCGAATCGAATCGTAAAGATTCGAATCGAATTAAAAATATCACATCGAATCGAATCGCAAAGAATCGAATTGAAAAGACTCGAATTGAAACGAATCGATTTGAAACGAAAAGAATCGAATCGAATCGAATCGAATTGAATTGAAAGAATCGAATTGAATAGAAAAAAATCGAATAGAAAAGAATCGAACCGAAAAGAAAAGAATCAAATTGAATCAGTCGATTAAATTCTAGTCGAATCGAATCAAAAAATGAAATCGAGTCGAATCGAATCGAAAAGAATCGAATTGTATCTAATCAAAAAGAATCGAATCGTATCGACTCGAATCGAAAAGAATCCAATTGCATCATCGAATGGAAAATAATCGAATTGAATAGAATAGAAAAGAATCGAATCGAATCAAATCGAAAACAATCAAATTGAATTGATCGAAAAGAATCGAATTGAATCAAATCGAATCGAAATGCAAAGAATCGAATCAATACAAATAGAAAAGAATCGAAAAGAATCAAATCGACACGAAAAGAATCGAATCGAATCAAAAAGTATCGAATTGATTCGAAAACATTCGAATCGAAAAGAATCGAATTGAAATGAATCCGATCGAAATGAAAAGAATCTACTCGACTCGAATCCAAAAGAATCGAATCCAAAAGAATTGAATCGAATCCAAAAGAATCGAATTGAATTGAATCAAAAGAAATGAATTGAATTGAATCAAGAAGGAACTAATCGAATCAAATCGAAAAAAATCGAATAGAATCAAATCGAATCAAAAAGAATCGAATAGATTCGAATAAAGAAGAATCGAATTGAGGGATCCCTGGGTGGCGCAGCGGTTTAGCGCCTGCCTTTGGCCCAGGGCGCGATCCTGGAGACCCGGGATCGAATCCCACATCGGGCTCCCGCTGCATGGAGCCTGCTTCTCCCTCTGCCTGTGTCTCTGCCTCTCTCACTCTCTCTGTGACTATCATAAAAAAAGAATCGAGTTGAAAAAATCATAAAGAATCAAATCGAAAAGAATCGAGTTCCTTGTAACGAAAAGATTCGAATTGAAAAGAATCGAATCGAAACAAAAGAATCGAATCGAATCGACATGAATCAAAAAGAATCGAATCAAAACGAATCGAAAAGAAACAAATCAAGTAGAATCTAAAAGAACCGAATCGAATCAAATCGAAACAATTCGAATAGAATTGAATCGAAATAATCAAAACGAATCGAACCGAAGAGAATCGATTCGAATCAAAATAAAAAGTATCGTATCAAATCGAATCGAAAAGAATCATATCAAATAGAATCGAAAGAATGGAATCAAATCTAAAACAATCGAATGGAATCGAAAAGAATCGAATTGAACGGAATGGAATCGAAAAGAATACAATAGAATAGAATCGAAAGACATCGAATAGAATCAAATCAAATCAAAAAGAATCGAATTGAATTGATCCTAACCAAAATAAGCGAAATGAATCGACTCGAACCGAAAAGAATCAAATCGAAAAGACTCTAATCTCAACGAAAATCATCGAAATGAATAGAATCGAAAAGAATCGAATTGAATCAAATCGAAAAGAATCCAATGGAATCCAATCGAAAAGAATCAAATTGATTCGACTCGAAACAAATTGAATCCAATCGAAAAGAATCTAATTGAATCGAATCGAAAAGAATCGAATTCAATCAAAACGAATCGATTCGAATGGAATAGAAAAGAATAGAATAGAATAGAATCGAAAAGAATCAACTCGAATCGAAAAGAATCGAATCGAAAAGAATTGAATCGAATCGAAAAGAAACGAATCGAACCGAATCAAAAAGAAAACCATCGAATCGAATCAAATACAAAAGAATCGCTTTGAATAGCATAGAATTGAAAAGAATCGAATCAATCGAATTGAAAACAATCGAATCGAA
This sequence comes from Canis aureus, assembly GCF_053574225.1. Classification (NCBI taxonomy): domain Eukaryota; kingdom Metazoa; phylum Chordata; class Mammalia; order Carnivora; family Canidae; genus Canis; species Canis aureus. The sequence goes on from NW_027554473.1 coordinate 107,977, forward strand.
AAGAATCGAATCAAAAAAAGTCGAATCGAAACGAAAACAATCGAATCGAATCGAATCTAAAAGAATCGTATTGAATTGCATCGAGTCGAAAAGACTCGAATCAAAAAGACTCGAATCGAATTGAATCAAATCGAAAAGAATCTAATAGAAACCACTCGAACAGAATCAAATCGAAATGATTCAAAATGAATCGAATAGAATAGAATCGAAAAAAATCGAATAGAATCGAAACGAATTGAATCGAAGAGAATCGATTAGAATCGAAATGAAAAGAATCGTATTGAATCGAATCGAAAAGAATCAACTCAAATCGAATCGAAAGAATTGAATCAAATCGAAAAGAATCCAATCGAATCGAAAAGAATCGAACTGAATGGAATCAAATCGAAAAGAATCTAATCGAATTGAAAAGAATCGAATCAAATTTAATGGAATCGAAAAGAATCGAATTGATTCGAAAAGAATCGAAATGAAACAAATCAGATCAAATGGAAAAGAATCAAATCGAATTGAAAAGAATCGAATCGAATCGAAATGAATCGAATCAAAAAGAATCGAATCGAAAAGAATCGAATTGAAAAGAATCGAATCGAATCGTAAAGATTCGAATCGAATTAAAAATATCACATCGAATCGAATCGCAAAGAATCGAATTGAAAAGACTCGAATTGAAACGAATCGATTTGAAACGAAAAGAATCGAATCGAATCGAATCGAATTGAATTGAAAGAATCGAATTGAATAGAAAAAAATCGAATAGAAAAGAATCGAACCGAAAAGAAAAGAATCAAATTGAATCAGTCGATTAAATTCTAGTCGAATCGAATCAAAAAATGAAATCGAGTCGAATCGAATCGAAAAGAATCGAATTGTATCTAATCAAAAAGAATCGAATCGTATCGACTCGAATCGAAAAGAATCCAATTGCATCATCGAATGGAAAATAATCGAATTGAATAGAATAGAAAAGAATCGAATCGAATCAAATCGAAAACAATCAAATTGAATTGATCGAAAAGAATCGAATTGAATCAAATCGAATCGAAATGCAAAGAATCGAATCAATACAAATAGAAAAGAATCGAAAAGAATCAAATCGACACGAAAAGAATCGAATCGAATCAAAAAGTATCGAATTGATTCGAAAACATTCGAATCGAAAAGAATCGAATTGAAATGAATCCGATCGAAATGAAAAGAATCTACTCGACTCGAATCCAAAAGAATCGAATCCAAAAGAATTGAATCGAATCCAAAAGAATCGAATTGAATTGAATCAAAAGAAATGAATTGAATTGAATCAAGAAGGAACTAATCGAATCAAATCGAAAAAAATCGAATAGAATCAAATCGAATCAAAAAGAATCGAATAGATTCGAATAAAGAAGAATCGAATTGAGGGATCCCTGGGTGGCGCAGCGGTTTAGCGCCTGCCTTTGGCCCAGGGCGCGATCCTGGAGACCCGGGATCGAATCCCACATCGGGCTCCCGCTGCATGGAGCCTGCTTCTCCCTCTGCCTGTGTCTCTGCCTCTCTCACTCTCTCTGTGACTATCATAAAAAAAAGAATCGAATTGAATCGAGTTGAAAAAATCATAAAGAATCAAATCGAAAAGAATCGAGTTCCATGTAACGAAAAGATTCGAATTGAAAAGAATCGAATCGAAACAAAAGAATCGAATCGAATCGACATGAATCAAAAAGAATCGAATCAAAACGAATCGAAAAGAAACAAATCAAGTAGAATCTAAAAGAACCGAATCGAATCAAATCGAAACAATTCGAATAGAATTGAATCGAAAAGAATCAAAACGAATCGAACCGAAGAGAATCGATTCGAATCAAAATAAAAAGTATCGTATCAAATCGAATCGAAAAGAATCATATCAAATAGAATCGAAAGAATGGAATCAAATCTAAAACAATCGAATGGAATCGAAAAGAATCGAATTGAACGGAATGGAATCGAAAAGAATACAATAGAATAGAATCGAAAGACATCGAATAGAATCAAATCAAATCAAAAAGAATCGAATTGAATTGATCCTAACCAAAATAAGCGAAATGAATCGACTCGAACCGAAAACAATCAAATCGAAAAGACTCTAATCTCAACGAAAATCATCGAAATGAATAGAATCGAAAAGAATCGAATTGAATCAAATCGAAAAGAATCCAATGGAATCCAATCGAAAAGAATCAAATTGATTCGACTCGAAACAAATTGAATCCAATCGAAAAGAATCTAATTGAATCGAATCGAAAAGAATCGAATTCAATCAAAACGAATCGATTCGAATGGAATAGAAAAGAATAGAATAGAATAGAATCGAAAAGAATCAACTCGAATCGAAAAGAATCGAATCGAAAAGAATTGAATCGAATCGAAAAGAAACGAATCGAACCGAATCAAAAAGAAAACCATCGAATCGAATCAAATACAAAAGAATCGCTTTGAATAGCATAGAATTGAAAAGAATCGAATCAATCGAATTGAAAACAATCGAATCGAAAAGAATCGAATCAAAAAAAGTCGAATCGAAACGAAAACAATCGAATCGAATCGAATCTAAAAGAATCGTATTGAATTGCATCGAGTCGAAAAGACTCGAATCAAAAAGACTCGAATCGAATTGAATCAAATCGAAAAGAATCTAATAGAAACCACTCGAACAGAATCAAATCGAAATGATTCAAAATGAATCGAATAGAATAGAATCGAAAAAAATCGAATAGAATCGAAACGAATTGAATCGAAGAGAATCGATTAGAATCGAAATGAAAAGAATCGTATTGAATCGAATCGAAAAGAATCAACTCAAATCGAATCGAAAGAATTGAATCAAATCGAAAAGAATCCAATCGAATCGAAAAGAATCGAACTGAATGGAATCAAATCGAAAAGAATCAAATCGAATTGAAAAGAATCGAATCAAATTTAATGGAATCGAAAAGAATCGAATTGATTCGAAAAGAATCGAAATGAAACAAATCAGATCAAATGGAAAAGAATCAAATCGAATTGAAAAGAATCGAATCGAATCGAAATGAATCGAATCAAAAAGAATCGAATCGAAAAGAATCGAATTGAAAAGAATCGAATCGAATCGTAAAGATTCGAATCGAATTAAAAATATCACATCGAATCGAATCGCAAAGAATCGAATTGAAAAGACTCGAATTGAAACGAATCGATTTGAAACGAAAAGAATCGAATCGAATCGAATCGAATTGAATTGAAAGAATCGAATTGAATAGAAAAAAATCGAATAGAAAAGAATCGAACCGAAAAGAAAAGAATCAAATTGAATCAGTCGATTAAATTCTAGTCGAATCGAATCAAAAAATGAAATCGAGTCGAATCGAATCGAAAAGAATCGAATTGTATCTAATCAAAAAGAATCGAATCGTATCGACTCGAATCGAAAAGAATCCAATTGCATCATCGAATGGAAAATAATCGAATTGAATAGAATAGAAAAGAATCGAATCGAATCAAATCGAAAACAATCAAATTGAATTGATCGAAAAGAATCGAATTGAATCAAATCGAATCGAAATGCAAAGAATCGAATCAATACAAATAGAAAAGAATCGAAAAGAATCAAATCGACACGAAAAGAATCGAATCGAATCAAAAAGTATCGAATTGATTCGAAAACATTCGAATCGAAAAGAATCGAATTGAAATGAATCCGATCGAAATGAAAAGAATCTACTCGACTCGAATCCAAAAGAATCGAATCCAAAAGAATTGAATCGAATCCAAAAGAATCGAATTGAATTGAATCAAAAGAAATGAATTGAATTGAATCAAGAAGGAACTAATCGAATCAAATCGAAAAAAATCGAATAGAATCAAATCGAATCAAAAAGAATCGAATAGATTCGAATAAAGAAGAATCGAATTGAGGGATCCCTGGGTGGCGCAGCGGTTTAGCGCCTGCCTTTGGCCCAGGGCGCGATCCTGGAGACCCGGGATCGAATCCCACATCGGGCTCCCGCTGCATGGAGCCTGCTTCTCCCTCTGCCTGTGTCTCTGCCTCTCTCACTCTCTCTGTGACTACCATAAAAAAAAGAATCGAATTGAATCGAGTTGAAAAAATCATAAAGAATCAAATCGAAAAGAATCGAGTTCCATGTAACGAAAAGATTCGAATTGAAAAGAATCGAATCGAAACAAAAGAATCGAATCGAATCGACATGAATCAAAAAGAATCGAATCAAAACGAATCGAAAAGAAACAAATCAAGTAGAATCTAAAAGAACCGAATCGAATCAAATCGAAACAATTCGAATAGAATTGAATCGAAAAGAATCAAAACGAATCGAACCGAAGAGAATCGATTCGAATCAAAATAAAAAGTATCGTATCAAATCGAATCGAAAAGAATCATATCAAATAGAATCGAAAGAATGGAATCAAATCTAAAACAATCGAATGGAATCGAAAAGAATCGAATTGAACGGAATGGAATCGAAAAGAATACAATAGAATAGAATCGAAAGACATCGAATAGAATCAAATCAAATCAAAAAGAATCGAATTGAATTGATCCTAACCAAAATAAGCGAAATGAATCGACTCGAACCGAAAAGAATCAAATCGAAAAGACTCTAATCTCAACGAAAATCATCGAAATGAATAGAATCGAAAAGAATCGAATTGAATCAAATCGAAAAGAATCGAATGGAATCCAATCGAAAAGAATCAAATTGATTCGACTCGAAACAAATTGAATCCAATCGAAAAGAATCTAATTGAATCGAATCGAAAAGAATCGAATTCAATCAAAACGAATCGATTCGAATGGAATAGAAAAGAATAGAATAGAATAGAATCGAAAAGAATCAACTCGAATCGAAAAGAATCGAATCGAAAAGAATTGAATCGAATCGAAAAGAAACGAATCGAACCGAATCAAAAAGAAAACCATCGAATCGAATCAAATACAAAAGAATCGCTTTGAATAGCATAGAATTGAAAAGAATCGAATCAATCGAATTGAAAACAATCGAATCGAAAAGAATCGAATCAAAAGAGTCGAATCGAAACGAAAACAATCGAATCGAATCGAATCTAAAAGAATCGTATTGAATTGCATCGAGTCGAAAAGACTCGAATCAAAAAGACTCGAATCGAATTGAATCAAATCGAAAAGAATCTAATAGAAACCACTCGAACAGAATCAAATCGAAATGATTCAAAATGAATCGAATAGAATAGAATCGAAAAAAATCGAATAGAATCGAAACGAATTGAATCGAAGAGAATCGATTAGAATCGAAATGAAAAGAATCGTATTGAATCGAATCGAAAAGAATCAACTCAAATCGAATCGAAAGAATTGAATCAAATCGAAAAGAATCCAATCGAATCGAAAAGAATCGAACTGAATGGAATCAAATCGAAAAGAATCTAATCGAATTGAAAAGAATCGAATCAAATTTAATGGAATCGAAAAGAATCGAATTGATTCGAAAAGAATCGAAATGAAACAAATCAGATCAAATGGAAAAGAATCAAATCGAATTGAAAAGAATCGAATCGAATCGAAATGAATCGAATCAAAAAGAATCGAATCGAAAAGAATCGAATTGAAAAGAATCGAATCGAATCGTAAAGATTCGAATCGAATTAAAAATATCACATCGAATCGAATCGCAAAGAATCGAATTGAAAAGACTCGAATTGAAACGAATCGATTTGAAACGAAAAGAATCGAATCGAATCGAATCGAATTGAATTGAAAGAATCGAATTGAATAGAAAAAAATCGAATAGAAAAGAATCGAACCGAAAAGAAAAGAATCAAATTGAATCAGTCGATTAAATTCTAGTCGAATCGAATCAAAAAATGAAATCGAGTCGAATCGAATCGAAAAGAATCGAATTGTATCTAATCAAAAAGAATCGAATCGTATCGACTCGAATCGAAAAGAATCCAATTGCATCATCGAATGGAAAATAATCGAATTGAATAGAATAGAAAAGAATCGAATCGAATCAAATCGAAAACAATCAAATTGAATTGATCGAAAAGAATCGAATTGAATCAAATCGAATCGAAATGCAAAGAATCGAATCAATACAAATAGAAAAGAATCGAAAAGAATCAAATCGACACGAAAAGAATCGAATCGAATCAAAAAGTATCGAATTGATTCGAAAACATTCGAATCGAAAAGAATCGAATTGAAATGAATCCGATCGAAATGAAAAGAATCTACTCGACTCGAATCCAAAAGAATCGAATCCAAAAGAATTGAATCGAATCCAAAAGAATCGAATTGAATTGAATCAAAAGAAATGAATTGAATTGAATCAAGAAGGAACTAATCGAATCAAATCGAAAAAAATCGAATAGAATCAAATCGAATCAAAAAGAATCGAATAGATTCGAATAAAGAAGAATCGAATTGAGGGATCCCTGGGTGGCGCAGCGGTTTAGCGCCTGCCTTTGGCCCAGGGCGCGATCCTGGAGACCCGGGATCGAATCCCACATCGGGCTCCCGCTGCATGGAGCCTGCTTCTCCCTCTGCCTGTGTCTCTGCCTCTCTCACTCTCTCTGTGACTACCATAAAAAAAAGAATCGAATTGAATCGAGTTGAAAAAATCATAAAGAATCAAATCGAAAAGAATCGAGTTCCATGTAACGAAAAGATTCGAATTGAAAAGAATCGAATCGAAACAAAAGAATCGAATCGAATCGACATGAATCAAAAAGAATCGAATCAAAACGAATCGAAAAGAAACAAATCAAGTAGAATCTAAAAGAACCGAATCGAATCAAATCGAAACAATTCGAATAGAATTGAATCGAAATAATCAAAACGAATCGAACCGAAGAGAATCGATTCGAATCAAAATAAAAAGTATCGTATCAAATCGAATCGAAAAGAATCATATCAAATAGAATCGAAAGAATGGAATCAAATCTAAAACAATCGAATGGAATCGAAAAGAATCGAATTGAACGGAATGGAATCGAAAAGAATACAATAGAATAGAATCGAAAGACATCGAATAGAATCAAATCAAATCAAAAAGAATCGAATTGAATTGATCCTAACCAAAATAAGCGAAATGAATCGACTCGAACCGAAAAGAATCAAATCGAAAAGACTCTAATCTCAACGAAAATCATCGAAATGAATAGAATCGAAAAGAATCGAATTGAATCAAATCGAAAAGAATCCAATGGAATCCAATCGAAAAGAATCAAATTGATTCGACTCGAAACAAATTGAATCCAATCGAAAAGAATCTAATTGAATCGAATCGAAAAGAATCGAATTCAATCAAAACGAATCGATTCGAATGGAATAGAAAAGAATAGAATAGAATAGAATCGAAAAGAATCAACTCGAATCGAAAAGAATCGAATCGAAAAGAATTGAATCGAATCGAAAAGAAACGAATCGAACCGAATCAAAAAGAAAACCATCGAATCGAATCAAATACAAAAGAATCGCTTTGAATAGCATAGAATTGAAAAGAATCGAATCAATCGAATTGAAAACAATCGAATCGAAAAGAATCGAATCAAAAAAAGTCGAATCGAAACGAAAACAATCGAATCGAATCGAATCTAAAAGAATCGTATTGAATTGCATCGAGTCGAAAAGACTCGAATCAAAAAGACTCGAATCGAATTGAATCAAATCGAAAAGAATCTAATAGAAACCACTCGAACAGAATCAAATCGAAATGATTCAAAATGAATCGAATAGAATAGAATCGAAAAAAATCGAATAGAATCGAAACGAATTGAATCGAAGAGAATCGATTAGAATCGAAATGAAAAGAATCGTATTGAATCGAATCGAAAAGAATCAACTCAAATCGAATCGAAAGAATTGAATCAAATCGAAAAGAATCCAATCGAATCGAAAAGAATCGAACTGAATGGAATCAAATCGAAAAGAATCTAATCGAATTGAAAAGAATCGAATCAAATTTAATGGAATCGAAAAGAATCGAATTGATTCGAAAAGAATCGAAATGAAACAAATCAGATCAAATGGAAAAGAATCAAATCGAATTGAAAAGAATCGAATCGAATCGAAATGAATCGAATCAAAAAGAATCGAATCGAAAAGAATCGAATTGAAAAGAATCGAATCGAATCGTAAAGATTCGAATCGAATTAAAAATATCACATCGAATCGAATCGCAAAGAATCGAATTGAAAAGACTCGAATTGAAACGAATCGATTTGAAACGAAAAGAATCGAATCGAATCGAATCGAATTGAATTGAAAGAATCGAATTGAATAGAAAAAAATCGAATAGAAAAGAATCGAACCGAAAAGAAAAGAATCAAATTGAATCAGTCGATTAAATTCTAGTCGAATCGAATCAAAAAATGAAATCGAGTCGAATCGAATCGAAAAGAATCGAATTGTATCTAATCAAAAAGAATCGAATCGTATCGACTCGAATCGAAAAGAATCCAATTGCATCATCGAATGGAAAATAATCGAATTGAATAGAATAGAAAAGAATCGAATCGAATCAAATCGAAAACAATCAAATTGAATTGATCGAAAAGAATCGAATTGAATCAAATCGAATCGAAATGCAAAGAATCGAATCAATACAAATAGAAAAGAATCGAAAAGAATCAAATCGACACGAAAAGAATCGAATCGAATCAAAAAGTATCGAATTGATTCGAAAACATTCGAATCGAAAAGAATCGAATTGAAATGAATCCGATCGAAATGAAAAGAATCTACTCGACTCGAATCCAAAAGAATCGAATCCAAAAGAATTGAATCGAATCCAAAAGAATCGAATTGAATTGAATCAAAAGAAATGAATTGAATTGAATCAAGAAGGAACTAATCGAATCAAATCGAAAAAAATCGAATAGAATCAAATCGAATCAAAAAGAATCGAATAGATTCGAATAAAGAAGAATCGAATTGAGGGATCCCTGGGTGGCGCAGCGGTTTAGCGCCTGCCTTTGGCCCAGGGCGCGATCCTGGAGACCCGGGATCGAATCCCACATCGGGCTCCCGCTGCATGGAGCCTGCTTCTCCCTCTGCCTGTGTCTCTGCCTCTCTCACTCTCTCTGTGACTATCATAAAAAAAAGAATCGAATTGAATCGAGTTGAAAAAATCATAAAGAATCAAATCGAAAAGAATCGAGTTCCATGTAACGAAAAGATTCGAATTGAAAAGAATCGAATCGAAACAAAAGAATCGAATCGAATCGACATGAATCAAAAAGAATCGAATCAAAACGAATCGAAAAGAAACAAATCAAGTAGAATCTAAAAGAACCGAATCGAATCAAATCGAAACAATTCGAATAGAATTGAATCGAAATAATCAAAACGAATCGAACCGAAGAGAATCGATTCGAATCAAAATAAAAAGTATCGTATCAAATCGAATCGAAAAGAATCATATCAAATAGAATCGAAAGAATGGAATCAAATCTAAAACAATCGAATGGAATCGAAAAGAATCGAATTGAACGGAATGGAATCGAAAAGAATACAATAGAATAGAATCGAAAGACATCGAATAGAATCAAATCAAATCAAAAAGAATCGAATTGAATTGATCCTAACCAAAATAAGCGAAATGAATCGACTCGAACCGAAAAGAATCAAATCGAAAAGACTCTAATCTCAACGAAAATCATCGAAATGAATAGAATCGAAAAGAATCGAATTGAATCAAATCGAAAAGAATCGAATGGAATCCAATCAAAAAGAATCAAATTGATTCGACTCGAAACAAATTGAATCCAATCGAAAAGAATCTAATTGAATCGAATCGAAAAGAATCGAATTCAATCAAAACGAATCGATTCGAATGGAATAGAAAAGAATAGAATAGAATAGAATCGAAAAGAATCAACTCGAATCGAAAAGAATCGAATCGAAAAGAATTGAATCGAATCGAAAAGAAACGAATCGAACCGAATCAAAAAGAAAACCATCGAATCGAATCAAATACAAAAGAATCGCTTTGAATAGCATAGAATTGAAAAGAATCGAATCAATCGAATTGAAAACAATCGAATCGAAAAGAATCGAATCAAAAAAAGTCGAATCGAAACGAAAACAATCGAATCGAATCGAATCTAAAAGAATCGTATTGAATTGCATCGAGTCGAAAAGACTCGAATCAAAAAGACTCGAATCGAATTGAATCAAATCGAAAAGAATCTAATAGAAACCACTCGAACAGAATCAAATCGAAATGATTCAAAATGAATCGAATAGAATAGAATCGAAAAAAATCGAATAGAATCGAAACGAATTGAATCGAAGAGAATCGATTAGAATCGAAATGAAAAGAATCGTATTGAATCGAATCGAAAAGAATCAACTCAAATCGAATCGAAAGAATTGAATCAAATCGAAAAGAATCCAATCGAATCGAAAAGAATCGAACTGAATGGAATCAAATCGAAAAGAATCTAATCGAATTGAAAAGAATCGAATCAAATTTAATGGAATCGAAAAGAATCGAATTGATTCGAAAAGAATCGAAATGAAACAAATCAGATCAAATGGAAAAGAATCAAATCGAATTGAAAAGAATCGAATCGAATCGAAATGAATCGAATCAAAAAGAATCGAATCGAAAAGAATCGAATTGAAAAGAATCGAGTCGAATCGTAAAGATTCGAATCGAATTAAAAATATCACATCGAATCGAATCGCAAAGAATCGAATTGAAAAGACTCGAATTGAAACGAATCGATTTGAAACGAAAAGAATCGAATCGAATCGAATCGAATTGAATTGAAAGAATCGAATTGAATAGAAAAAAATCGAATAGAAAAGAATCGAACCGAAAAGAAAAGAATCAAATTGAATCAGTCGATTAAATTCTAGTCGAATCGAATCAAAAAATGAAATCGAGTCGAATCGAATCGAAAAGAATCGAATTGTATCTAATCAAAAAGAATCGAATCGTATCGACTCGAATCGAAAAGAATCCAATTGCATCATCGAATGGAAAATAATCGAATTGAATAGAATAGAAAAGAATCGAATCGAATCAAATCGAAAACAATCAAATTGAATTGATCGAAAAGAATCGAATTGAATCAAATCGAATCGAAATGCAAAGAATCGAATCAATACAAATAGAAAAGAATCGAAAAGAATCAAATCGACACGAAAAGAATCGAATCGAATCAAAAAGTATCGAATTGATTCGAAAACATTCGAATCGAAAAGAATCGAATTGAAATGAATCCGATCGAAATGAAAAGAATCTACTCGACTCGAATCCAAAAGAATCGAATCCAAAAGAATTGAATCGAATCCAAAAGAATCGAATTGAATTGAATCAAAAGAAATGAATTGAATTGAATCAAGAAGGAACGAATCGAATCAAATCGAAAAAAATCGAATAGAATCAAATCGAATCAAAAAGAATCGAATAGATTCGAATAAAGAAGAATCGAATTGAGGGATCCCTGGGTGGCGCAGCGGTTTAGCGCCTGCCTTTGGCCCAGGGCGCGATCCTGGAGACCCGGGATCGAATCCCACATCGGGCTCCCGCTGCATGGAGCCTGCTTCTCCCTCTGCCTGTGTCTCTGCCTCTCTCACTCTCTCTGTGACTATCATAAAAAAAGAATCGAGTTGAAAAAATCATAAAGAATCAAATCGAAAAGAATCGAGTTCCTTGTAACGAAAAGATTCGAATTGAAAAGAATCGAATCGAAACAAAAGAATCGAATCGAATCGACATGAATCAAAAAGAATCGAATCAAAACGAATCGAAAAGAAACAAATCAAGTAGAATCTAAAAGAACCGAATCGAATCAAATCGAAACAATTCGAATAGAATTGAATCGAAATAATCAAAACGAATCGAACCGAAGAGAATCGATTCGAATCAAAATAAAAAGTATCGTATCAAATCGAATCGAAAAGAATCATATCAAATAGAATCGAAAGAATGGAATCAAATCTAAAACAATCGAATGGAATCGAAAAGAATCGAATTGAACGGAATGGAATCGAAAAGAATACAATAGAATAGAATCGAAAGACATCGAATAGAATCAAATCAAATCAAAAAGAATCGAATTGAATTGATCCTAACCAAAATAAGCGAAATGAATCGACTCGAACCGAAAAGAATCAAATCGAAAAGACTCTAATCTCAACGAAAATCATCGAAATGAATAGAATCGAAAAGAATCGAATTGAATCAAATCGAAAAGAATCCAATGGAATCCAATCGAAAAGAATCAAATTGATTCGACTCGAAACAAATTGAATCCAATCGAAAAGAATCTAATTGAATCGAATCGAAAAGAATCGAATTCAATCAAAACGAATCGATTCGAATGGAATAGAAAAGAATAGAATAGAATAGAATCGAAAAGAATCAACTCGAATCGAAAAGAATCGAATCGAAAAGAATTGAATCGAATCGAAAAGAAACGAATCGAACCGAATCAAAAAGAAAACCATCGAATCGAATCAAATACAAAAGAATCGCTTTGAATAGCATAGAATTGAAAAGAATCGAATCAATCGAATTGAAAACAATCGAATCGAAAAGAATCGAATCAAAAAAAGTCGAATCGAAACGAAAACAATCGAATCGAATCGAATCTAAAAGAATCGTATTGAATTGCATCGAGTCGAAAAGACTCGAATCAAAAAGACTCGAATCGAATTGAATCAAATCGAAAAGAATCTAATAGAAACCACTCGAACAGAATCAAATCGAAATGATTCAAAATGAATCGAATAGAATAGAATCGAAAAAAATCGAATAGAATCGAAACGAATTGAATCGAAGAGAATCGATTAGAATCGAAATGAAAAGAATCGTATTGAATCGAATCGAAAAGAATCAACTCAAATCGAATCGAAAGAATTGAATCAAATCGAAAAGAATCCAATCGAATCGAAAAGAATCGAACTGAATGGAATCAAATCGAAAAGAATCTAATCGAATTGAAAAGAATCGAATCAAATTTAATGGAATCGAAAAGAATCGAATTGATTCGAAAAGAATCGAAATGAAACAAATCAGATCAAATGGAAAAGAATCAAATCGAATTGAAAAGAATCGAATCGAATCGAAATGAATCGAATCAAAAAGAATCGAATCGAAAAGAATCGAATTGAAAAGAATCGAATCGAATCGTAAAGATTCGAATCGAATTAAAAATATCACATCGAATCGAATCGCAAAGAATCGAATTGAAAAGACTCGAATTGAAACGAATCGATTTGAAACGAAAAGAATCGAATCGAATCGAATCGAATTGAATTGAAAGAATCGAATTGAATAGAAAAAAATCGAATAGAAAAGAATCGAACCGAAAAGAAAAGAATCAAATTGAATCAGTCGATTAAATTCTAGTCGAATCGAATCAAAAAATGAAATCGAGTCGAATCGAATCGAAAAGAATCGAATTGTATCTAATCAAAAAGAATCGAATCGTATCGACTCGAATCGAAAAGAATCCAATTGCATCATCGAATGGAAAATAATCGAATTGAATAGAATAGAAAAGAATCGAATCGAATCAAATCGAAAACAATCAAATTGAATTGATCGAAAAGAATCGAATTGAATCAAATCGAATCGAAATGCAAAGAATCGAATCAATACAAATAGAAAAGAATCGAAAAGAATCAAATCGACACGAAAAGAATCGAATCGAATCAAAAAGTATCGAATTGATTCGAAAACATTCGAATCGAAAAGAATCGAATTGAAATGAATCCGATCGAAATGAAAAGAATCTACTCGACTCGAATCCAAAAGAATCGAATCCAAAAGAATTGAATCGAATCCAAAAGAATCGAATTGAATTGAATCAAAAGAAATGAATTGAATTGAATCAAGAAGGAACTAATCGAATCAAATCGAAAAAAATCGAATAGAATCAAATCGAATCAAAAAGAATCGAATAGATTCGAATAAAGAAGAATCGAATTGAGGGATCCCTGGGTGGCGCAGCGGTTTAGCGCCTGCCTTTGGCCCAGGGCGCGATCCTGGAGACCCGGGATCGAATCCCACATCGGGCTCCCGCTGCATGGAGCCTGCTTCTCCCTCTGCCTGTGTCTCTGCCTCTCTCACTCTCTCTGTGACTATCATAAAAAAAAGAATCGAATTGAATCGAGTTGAAAAAATCATAAAGAATCAAATCGAAAAGAATCGAGTTCCATGTAACGAAAAGATTCGAATTGAAAAGAATCGAATCGAAACAAAAGAATCGAATCGAATCGACATGAATCAAAAAGAATCGAATCAAAACGAATCGAAAAGAAACAAATCAAGTAGAATCTAAAAGAACCGAATCGAATCAAATCGAAACAATTCGAATAGAATTGAATCGAAAAGAATCAAAACGAATCGAACCGAAGAGAATCGATTCGAATCAAAATAAAAAGTATCGTATCAAATCGAATCGAAAAGAATCATATCAAATAGAATCGAAAGAATGGAATCAAATCTAAAACAATCGAATGGAATCGAAAAGAATCGAATTGAACGGAATGGAATCGAAAAGAATACAATAGAATAGAATCGAAAGACATCGAATAGAATCAAATCAAATCAAAAAGAATCGAATTGAATTGATCCTAACCAAAATAAGCGAAATGAATCGACTCGAACCGAAAACAATCAAATCGAAAAGACTCTAATCTCAACGAAAATCATCGAAATGAATAGAATCGAAAAGAATCGAATTGAATCAAATCGAAAAGAATCCAATGGAATCCAATCGAAAAGAATCAAATTGATTCGACTCGAAACAAATTGAATCCAATCGAAAAGAATCTAATTGAATCGAATCGAAAAGAATCGAATTCAATCAAAACGAATCGATTCGAATGGAATAGAAAAGAATAGAATAGAATAGAATCGAAAAGAATCAACTCGAATCGAAAAGAATCGAATCGAAAAGAATTGAATCGAATCGAAAAGAAACGAATCGAACCGAATCAAAAAGAAAACCATCGAATCGAATCAAATACAAAAGAATCGCTTTGAATAGCATAGAATTGAAAAGAATCGAATCAATCGAATTGAAAACAATCGAATCGAAAAGAATCGAATCAAAAAAAGTCGAATCGAAACGAAAACAATCGAATCGAATCGAATCTAAAAGAATCGTATTGAATTGCATCGAGTCGAAAAGACTCGAATCAAAAAGACTCGAATCGAATTGAATCAAATCGAAAAGAATCTAATAGAAACCACTCGAACAGAATCAAATCGAAATGATTCAAAATGAATCGAATAGAATAGAATCGAAAAAAATCGAATAGAATCGAAACGAATTGAATCGAAGAGAATCGATTAGAATCGAAATGAAAAGAATCGTATTGAATCGAATCGAAAAGAATCAACTCAAATCGAATCGAAAGAATTGAATCAAATCGAAAAGAATCCAATCGAATCGAAAAGAATCGAACTGAATGGAATCAAATCGAAAAGAATCAAATCGAATTGAAAAGAATCGAATCAAATTTAATGGAATCGAAAAGAATCGAATTGATTCGAAAAGAATCGAAATGAAACAAATCAGATCAAATGGAAAAGAATCAAATCGAATTGAAAAGAATCGAATCGAATCGAA
Source organism: Canis aureus (assembly GCF_053574225.1). NCBI lineage: Eukaryota > Metazoa > Chordata > Mammalia > Carnivora > Canidae > Canis > Canis aureus. Next base: position 123,568 of record NW_027554473.1, read on the forward strand.
ATGAATCGAATCAAAAAGAATCGAATCGAAAAGAATCGAATTGAAAAGAATCGAATCGAATCGTAAAGATTCGAATCGAATTAAAAATATCACATCGAATCGAATCGCAAAGAATCGAATTGAAAAGACTCGAATTGAAACGAATCGATTTGAAACGAAAAGAATCGAATCGAATCGAATCGAATTGAATTGAAAGAATCGAATTGAATAGAAAAAAATCGAATAGAAAAGAATCGAACCGAAAAGAAAAGAATCAAATTGAATCAGTCGATTAAATTCTAGTCGAATCGAATCAAAAAATGAAATCGAGTCGAATCGAATCGAAAAGAATCGAATTGTATCTAATCAAAAAGAATCGAATCGTATCGACTCGAATCGAAAAGAATCCAATTGCATCATCGAATGGAAAATAATCGAATTGAATAGAATAGAAAAGAATCGAATCGAATCAAATCGAAAACAATCAAATTGAATTGATCGAAAAGAATCGAATTGAATCAAATCGAATCGAAATGCAAAGAATCGAATCAATACAAATAGAAAAGAATCGAAAAGAATCAAATCGACACGAAAAGAATCGAATCGAATCAAAAAGTATCGAATTGATTCGAAAACATTCGAATCGAAAAGAATCGAATTGAAATGAATCCGATCGAAATGAAAAGAATCTACTCGACTCGAATCCAAAAGAATCGAATCCAAAAGAATTGAATCGAATCCAAAAGAATCGAATTGAATTGAATCAAAAGAAATGAATTGAATTGAATCAAGAAGGAACTAATCGAATCAAATCGAAAAAAATCGAATAGAATCAAATCGAATCAAAAAGAATCGAATAGATTCGAATAAAGAAGAATCGAATTGAGGGATCCCTGGGTGGCGCAGCGGTTTAGCGCCTGCCTTTGGCCCAGGGCGCGATCCTGGAGACCCGGGATCGAATCCCACATCGGGCTCCCGCTGCATGGAGCCTGCTTCTCCCTCTGCCTGTGTCTCTGCCTCTCTCACTCTCTCTGTGACTACCATAAAAAAAAGAATCGAATTGAATCGAGTTGAAAAAATCATAAAGAATCAAATCGAAAAGAATCGAGTTCCATGTAACGAAAAGATTCGAATTGAAAAGAATCGAATCGAAACAAAAGAATCGAATCGAATCGACATGAATCAAAAAGAATCGAATCAAAACGAATCGAAAAGAAACAAATCAAGTAGAATCTAAAAGAACCGAATCGAATCAAATCGAAACAATTCGAATAGAATTGAATCGAAAAGAATCAAAACGAATCGAACCGAAGAGAATCGATTCGAATCAAAATAAAAAGTATCGTATCAAATCGAATCGAAAAGAATCATATCAAATAGAATCGAAAGAATGGAATCAAATCTAAAACAATCGAATGGAATCGAAAAGAATCGAATTGAACGGAATGGAATCGAAAAGAATACAATAGAATAGAATCGAAAGACATCGAATAGAATCAAATCAAATCAAAAAGAATCGAATTGAATTGATCCTAACCAAAATAAGCGAAATGAATCGACTCGAACCGAAAAGAATCAAATCGAAAAGACTCTAATCTCAACGAAAATCATCGAAATGAATAGAATCGAAAAGAATCGAATTGAATCAAATCGAAAAGAATCGAATGGAATCCAATCGAAAAGAATCAAATTGATTCGACTCGAAACAAATTGAATCCAATCGAAAAGAATCTAATTGAATCGAATCGAAAAGAATCGAATTCAATCAAAACGAATCGATTCGAATGGAATAGAAAAGAATAGAATAGAATAGAATCGAAAAGAATCAACTCGAATCGAAAAGAATCGAATCGAAAAGAATTGAATCGAATCGAAAAGAAACGAATCGAACCGAATCAAAAAGAAAACCATCGAATCGAATCAAATACAAAAGAATCGCTTTGAATAGCATAGAATTGAAAAGAATCGAATCAATCGAATTGAAAACAATCGAATCGAAAAGAATCGAATCAAAAGAGTCGAATCGAAACGAAAACAATCGAATCGAATCGAATCTAAAAGAATCGTATTGAATTGCATCGAGTCGAAAAGACTCGAATCAAAAAGACTCGAATCGAATTGAATCAAATCGAAAAGAATCTAATAGAAACCACTCGAACAGAATCAAATCGAAATGATTCAAAATGAATCGAATAGAATAGAATCGAAAAAAATCGAATAGAATCGAAACGAATTGAATCGAAGAGAATCGATTAGAATCGAAATGAAAAGAATCGTATTGAATCGAATCGAAAAGAATCAACTCAAATCGAATCGAAAGAATTGAATCAAATCGAAAAGAATCCAATCGAATCGAAAAGAATCGAACTGAATGGAATCAAATCGAAAAGAATCTAATCGAATTGAAAAGAATCGAATCAAATTTAATGGAATCGAAAAGAATCGAATTGATTCGAAAAGAATCGAAATGAAACAAATCAGATCAAATGGAAAAGAATCAAATCGAATTGAAAAGAATCGAATCGAATCGAAATGAATCGAATCAAAAAGAATCGAATCGAAAAGAATCGAATTGAAAAGAATCGAATCGAATCGTAAAGATTCGAATCGAATTAAAAATATCACATCGAATCGAATCGCAAAGAATCGAATTGAAAAGACTCGAATTGAAACGAATCGATTTGAAACGAAAAGAATCGAATCGAATCGAATCGAATTGAATTGAAAGAATCGAATTGAATAGAAAAAAATCGAATAGAAAAGAATCGAACCGAAAAGAAAAGAATCAAATTGAATCAGTCGATTAAATTCTAGTCGAATCGAATCAAAAAATGAAATCGAGTCGAATCGAATCGAAAAGAATCGAATTGTATCTAATCAAAAAGAATCGAATCGTATCGACTCGAATCGAAAAGAATCCAATTGCATCATCGAATGGAAAATAATCGAATTGAATAGAATAGAAAAGAATCGAATCGAATCAAATCGAAAACAATCAAATTGAATTGATCGAAAAGAATCGAATTGAATCAAATCGAATCGAAATGCAAAGAATCGAATCAATACAAATAGAAAAGAATCGAAAAGAATCAAATCGACACGAAAAGAATCGAATCGAATCAAAAAGTATCGAATTGATTCGAAAACATTCGAATCGAAAAGAATCGAATTGAAATGAATCCGATCGAAATGAAAAGAATCTACTCGACTCGAATCCAAAAGAATCGAATCCAAAAGAATTGAATCGAATCCAAAAGAATCGAATTGAATTGAATCAAAAGAAATGAATTGAATTGAATCAAGAAGGAACTAATCGAATCAAATCGAAAAAAATCGAATAGAATCAAATCGAATCAAAAAGAATCGAATAGATTCGAATAAAGAAGAATCGAATTGAGGGATCCCTGGGTGGCGCAGCGGTTTAGCGCCTGCCTTTGGCCCAGGGCGCGATCCTGGAGACCCGGGATCGAATCCCACATCGGGCTCCCGCTGCATGGAGCCTGCTTCTCCCTCTGCCTGTGTCTCTGCCTCTCTCACTCTCTCTGTGACTACCATAAAAAAAAGAATCGAATTGAATCGAGTTGAAAAAATCATAAAGAATCAAATCGAAAAGAATCGAGTTCCATGTAACGAAAAGATTCGAATTGAAAAGAATCGAATCGAAACAAAAGAATCGAATCGAATCGACATGAATCAAAAAGAATCGAATCAAAACGAATCGAAAAGAAACAAATCAAGTAGAATCTAAAAGAACCGAATCAAATCAAATCGAAACAATTCGAATAGAATTGAATCGAAAAGAATCAAAACGAATCGAACCGAAGAGAATCGATTCGAATCAAAATAAAAAGTATCGTATCAAATCGAATCGAAAAGAATCATATCAAATAGAATCGAAAGAATGGAATCAAATCTAAAACAATCGAATGGAATCGAAAAGAATCGAATTGAACGGAATGGAATCGAAAAGAATACAATAGAATAGAATCGAAAGACATCGAATAGAATCAAATCAAATCAAAAAGAATCGAATTGAATTGATCCTAACCAAAATAAGCGAAATGAATCGACTCGAACCGAAAAGAATCAAATCGAAAAGACTCTAATCTCAACGAAAATCATCGAAATGAATAGAATCGAAAAGAATCGAATTGAATCAAATCGAAAAAAATCCAATGGAATCCAATCGAAAAGAATCAAATTGATTCGACTCGAAACAAATTGAATCCAATCGAAAAGAATCTAATTGAATCGAATCGAAAAGAATCGAAATCAATCAAAACGAATCGATTCGAATGGAATAGAAAAGAATAGAATAGAATAGAATCGAAAAGAATCAACTCGAATCGAAAAGAATCTAATCGAAAAGAATTGAATCGAATCGAAAAGAAATGAATCGAACCGAATCAAAAAGAAAACCATCGAATCGAATCAAATACAAAAGAATCGCTTTGAATAGCATAGAATTGAAAAGAATCGAATCAATCGAATTGAAAACAATCGAATCGAAAAGAATCGAATCAAAAAAAGTCGAATCGAAACGAAAACAATCGAATCGAATCGAATCTAAAAGAATCGTATTGAATTGCATCGAGTCGAAAAGACTCGAATCAAAAAGACTCGAATCGAATTGAATCAAATCGAAAAGAATCTAATAGAAACCACTCGAACAGAATCAAATCGAAATGATTCAAAATGAATCGAATAGAATAGAATCGAAAAAAATCGAATAGAATCGAAACGAATTGAATCGAAGAGAATCGATTAGAATCGAAATGAAAAGAATCGTATTGAATCGAATCGAAAAGAATCAACTCAAATCGAATCGAAAGAATTGAATCAAATCGAAAAGAATCCAATCGAATCGAAAAGAATCGAACTGAATGGAATCAAATCGAAAAGAATCAAATCGAATTGAAAAGAATCGAATCAAATTTAATGGAATCGAAAAGAATCGAATTGATTCGAAAAGAATCGAAATGAAACAAATCAGATCCAATGGAAAAGCATCAAATCGAATTGAAAAGAATCGAATCGAATCGAAATGAATCGAATCAAAAAGAATCGAATCGAAAAGAATCGAATTGAAAAGAATCGAATCGAATCGTAAAGATTCGAATCGAATTAAAAATATCACATCGAATCGAATCGCAAAGAATCGAATTGAAAAGACTCGAATTGAAACGAATCGATTTGAAACGAAAAGAATCGAATCGAATCGAATCGAATTGAATTGAAAGAATCGAATTGAATAGAAAAAAATCGAATAGAAAAGAATCGAACCGAAAAGAAAAGAATCAAATTGAATCAGTCGATTAAATTCTAGTCGAATCGAATCAAAAAATGAAATCGAGTCGAATCGAATCGAAAAGAATCGAATTGTATCTAATCAAAAAGAATCGAATCGTATCGACTCGAATCGAAAAGAATCCAATTGCATCATCGAATGGAAAATAATCGAATTGAATAGAAAAGAATCGAATCGAATCAAATCGAAAACAATCAAATTGAATTGATCGAAAAGAATCGAATTGAATCAAATCGAATCGAAATGCAAAGAATCGAATCAATACAAATAGAAAAGAATCGAAAAGAATCAAATCGACACGAAAAGAATCGAATCGAATCAAAAAGTATCGAATTGATTCGAAAACATTCGAATCGAAAAGAATCGAATTGAAATGAATCCGATCGAAATGAAAAGAATCTACTCGACTCGAATCCAAAAGAATCGAATCCAAAAGAATTGAATCGAATCCAAAAGAATCGAATTGAATTGAATCAAAAGAAATGAATTGAATTGAATCAAGAAGGAACTAATCGAATCAAATCGAAAAAAATCGAATAGAATCAAATCGAATCAAAAAGAATCGAATAGATTCGAATAAAGAAGAATCGAATTGAGGGATCCCTGGGTGGCGCAGCGGTTTAGCGCCTGCCTTTGGCCCAGGGCGCGATCCTGGAGACCCGGGATCGAATCCCACATCGGGCTCCCGCTGCATGGAGCCTGCTTCTCCCTCTGCCTGTGTCTCTGCCTCTCTCACTCTCTCTGTGACTACCATAAAAAAAAGAATCGAATTGAATCGAGTTGAAAAAATCATAAAGAATCAAATCGAAAAGAATCGAGTTCCATGTAACGAAAAGATTCGAATTGAAAAGAATCGAATCGAAACAAAAGAATCGAATCGAATCGACATGAATCAAAAAGAATCGAATCAAAACGAATCGAAAAGAAACAAATCAAGTAGAATCTAAAAGAACCGAATCAAATCAAATCGAAACAATTCGAATAGAATTGAATCGAAAAGAATCAAAACGAATCGAACCGAAGAGAATCGATTCGAATCAAAATAAAAAGTATCGTATCAAATCGAATCGAAAAGAATCATATCAAATAGAATCGAAAGAATGGAATCAAATCTAAAACAATCGAATGGAATCGAAAAGAATCGAATTGAACGGAATGGAATCGAAAAGAATACAATAGAATAGAATCGAAAGACATCGAATAGAATCAAATCAAATCAAAAAGAATCGAATTGAATTGATCCTAACCAAAATAAGCGAAATGAATCGACTCGAACCGAAAAGAATCAAATCGAAAAGACTCTAATCTCAACGAAAATCATCGAAATGAATAGAATCGAAAAGAATCGAATTGAATCAAATCGAAAAAAATCCAATGGAATCCAATCGAAAAGAATCAAATTGATTCGACTCGAAACAAATTGAATCCAATCGAAAAGAATCTAATTGAATCGAATCGAAAAGAATCGAAATCAATCAAAACGAATCGATTCGAATGGAATAGAAAAGAATAGAATAGAATAGAATCGAAAAGAATCAACTCGAATCGAAAAGAATCTAATCGAAAAGAATTGAATCGAATCGAAAAGAAATGAATCGAACCGAATCAAAAAGAAAACCATCGAATCGAATCAAATACAAAAGAATCGCTTTGAATAGCATAGAATTGAAAAGAATCGAATCAATCGAATTGAAAACAATCGAATCGAAAAGAATCGAATCAAAAAAAGTCGAATCGAAACGAAAACAATCGAATCGAATCGAATCTAAAAGAATCGTATTGAATTGCATCGAGTCGAAAAGACTCGAATCAAAAAGACTCGAATCGAATTGAATCAAATCGAAAAGAATCTAATAGAAACCACTCGAACAGAATCAAATCGAAATGATTCAAAATGAATCGAATAGAATAGAATCGAAAAAAATCGAATAGAATCGAAACGAATTGAATCGAAGAGAATCGATTAGAATCGAAATGAAAAGAATCGTATTGAATCGAATCGAAAAGAATCAACTCAAATCGAATCGAAAGAATTGAATCAAATCGAAAAGAATCCAATCGAATCGAAAAGAATCGAACTGAATGGAATCAAATCGAAAAGAATCAAATCGAATTGAAAAGAATCGAATCAAATTTAATGGAATCGAAAAGAATCGAATTGATTCGAAAAGAATCGAAATGAAACAAATCAGATCCAATGGAAAAGCATCAAATCGAATTGAAAAGAATCGAATCGAATCGAAATGAATCGAATCAAAAAGAATCGAATCGAAAAGAATCGAATTGAAAAGAATCGAATCGAATCGTAAAGATTCGAATCGAATTAAAAATATCACATCGAATCGAATCGCAAAGAATCGAATTGAAAAGACTCGAATTGAAACGAATCGATTTGAAACGAAAAGAATCGAATCGAATCGAATCGAATTGAATTGAAAGAATCGAATTGAATAGAAAAAAATCGAATAGAAAAGAATCGAACCGAAAAGAAAAGAATCAAATTGAATCAGTCGATTAAATTCTAGTCGAATCGAATCAAAAAATGAAATCGAGTCGAATCGAATCGAAAAGAATCGAATTGTATCTAATCAAAAAGAATCGAATCGTATCGACTCGAATCGAAAAGAATCCAATTGCATCATCGAATGGAAAATAATCGAATTGAATAGAAAAGAATCGAATCGAATCAAATCGAAAACAATCAAATTGAATTGATCGAAAAGAATCGAATTGAATCAAATCGAATCGAAATGCAAAGAATCGAATCAATACAAATAGAAAAGAATCGAAAAGAATCAAATCGACACGAAAAGAATCGAATCGAATCAAAAAGTATCGAATTGATTCGAAAACATTCGAATCGAAAAGAATCGAATTGAAATGAATCCGATCGAAATGAAAAGAATCTACTCGACTCGAATCCAAAAGAATCGAATCCAAAAGAATTGAATCGAATCCAAAAGAATCGAATTGAATTGAATCAAAAGAAATGAATTGAATTGAATCAAGAAGGAACTAATCGAATCAAATCGAAAAAAATCGAATAGAATCAAATCGAATCAAAAAGAATCGAATAGATTCGAATAAAGAAGAATCGAATTGAGGGATCCCTGGGTGGCGCAGCGGTTTAGCGCCTGCCTTTGGCCCAGGGCGCGATCCTGGAGACCCGGGATCGAATCCCACATCGGGCTCCCGCTGCATGGAGCCTGCTTCTCCCTCTGCCTGTGTCTCTGCCTCTCTCACTCTCTCTGTGACTACCATAAAAAAAAGAATCGAATTGAATCGAGTTGAAAAAATCATAAAGAATCAAATCGAAAAGAATCGAGTTCCATGTAACGAAAAGATTCGAATTGAAAAGAATCGAATCGAAACAAAAGAATCGAATCGAATCGACATGAATCAAAAAGAATCGAATCAAAACGAATCGAAAAGAAACAAATCAAGTAGAATCTAAAAGAACCGAATCAAATCAAATCGAAACAATTCGAATAGAATTGAATCGAAAAGAATCAAAACGAATCGAACCGAAGAGAATCGATTCGAATCAAAATAAAAAGTATCGTATCAAATCGAATCGAAAAGAATCATATCAAATAGAATCGAAAGAATGGAATCAAATCTAAAACAATCGAATGGAATCGAAAAGAATCGAATTGAACGGAATGGAATCGAAAAGAATACAATAGAATAGAATCGAAAGACATCGAATAGAATCAAATCAAATCAAAAAGAATCGAATTGAATTGATCCTAACCAAAATAAGCGAAATGAATCGACTCGAACCGAAAAGAATCAAATCGAAAAGACTCTAATCTCAACGAAAATCATCGAAATGAATAGAATCGAAAAGAATCGAATTGAATCAAATCGAAAAAAATCCAATGGAATCCAATCGAAAAGAATCAAATTGATTCGACTCGAAACAAATTGAATCCAATCGAAAAGAATCTAATTGAATCGAATCGAAAAGAATCGAAATCAATCAAAACGAATCGATTCGAATGGAATAGAAAAGAATAGAATAGAATAGAATCGAAAAGAATCAACTCGAATCGAAAAGAATCTAATCGAAAAGAATTGAATCGAATCGAAAAGAAATGAATCGAACCGAATCAAAAAGAAAACCATCGAATCGAATCAAATACAAAAGAATCGCTTTGAATAGCATAGAATTGAAAAGAATCGAATCAATCGAATTGAAAACAATCGAATCGAAAAGAATCGAATCAAAAAAAGTCGAATCGAAACGAAAACAATCGAATCGAATCGAATCTAAAAGAATCGTATTGAATTGCATCGAGTCGAAAAGACTCGAATCAAAAAGACTCGAATCGAATTGAATCAAATCGAAAAGAATCTAATAGAAACCACTCGAACAGAATCAAATCGAAATGATTCAAAATGAATCGAATAGAATAGAATCGAAAAAAATCGAATAGAATCGAAACGAATTGAATCGAAGAGAATCGATTAGAATCGAAATGAAAAGAATCGTATTGAATCGAATCGAAAAGAATCAACTCAAATCGAATCGAAAGAATTGAATCAAATCGAAAAGAATCCAATCGAATCGAAAAGAATCGAACTGAATGGAATCAAATCGAAAAGAATCAAATCGAATTGAAAAGAATCGAATCAAATTTAATGGAATCGAAAAGAATCGAATTGATTCGAAAAGAATCGAAATGAAACAAATCAGATCAAATGGAAAAGAATCAAATCGAATTGAAAAGAATCGAATCGAATCGAAATGAATCGAATCAAAAAGAATCGAATCGAAAAGAATCGAATTGAAAAGAATCGAGTCGAATCGTAAAGATTCGAATCGAATTAAAAATATCACATCGAATCGAATCGCAAAGAATCGAATTGAAAAGACTCGAATTGAAACGAATCGATTTGAAACGAAAAGAATCGAATCGAATCGAATCGAATTGAATTGAAAGAATCGAATTGAATAGAAAAAAATCGAATAGAAAAGAATCGAACCGAAAAGAAAAGAATCAAATTGAATCAGTCGATTAAATTCTAGTCGAATCGAATCAAAAAATGAAATCGAGTCGAATCGAATCGAAAAGAATCGAATTGTATCTAATCAAAAAGAATCGAATCGTATCGACTCGAATCGAAAAGAATCCAATTGCATCATCGAATGGAAAATAATCGAATTGAATAGAATAGAAAAGAATCGAATCGAATCAAATCGAAAACAATCAAATTGAATTGATCGAAAAGAATCGAATTGAATCAAATCGAATCGAAATGCAAAGAATCGAATCAATACAAATAGAAAAGAATCGAAAAGAATCAAATCGACACGAAAAGAATCGAATCGAATCAAAAAGTATCGAATTGATTCGAAAACATTCGAATCGAAAAGAATCGAATTGAAATGAATCCGATCGAAATGAAAAGAATCTACTCGACTCGAATCCAAAAGAATCGAATCCAAAAGAATTGAATCGAATCCAAAAGAATCGAATTGAATTGAATCAAAAGAAATGAATTGAATTGAATCAAGAAGGAACTAATCGAATCAAATCGAAAAAAATCGAATAGAATCAAATCGAATCAAAAAGAATCGAATAGATTCGAATAAAGAAGAATCGAATTGAGGGATCCCTGGGTGGCGCAGCGGTTTAGCGCCTGCCTTTGGCCCAGGGCGCGATCCTGGAGACCCGGGATCGAATCCCACATCGGGCTCCCGCTGCATGGAGCCTGCTTCTCCCTCTGCCTGTGTCTCTGCCTCTCTCACTCTCTCTGTGACTACCATAAAAAAAAGAATCGAATTGAATCGAGTTGAAAAAATCATAAAGAATCAAATCGAAAAGAATCGAGTTCCATGTAACGAAAAGATTCGAATTGAAAAGAATCGAATCGAAACAAAAGAATCGAATCGAATCGACATGAATCAAAAAGAATCGAATCAAAACGAATCGAAAAGAAACAAATCAAGTAGAATCTAAAAGAACCGAATCAAATCAAATCGAAACAATTCGAATAGAATTGAATCGAAAAGAATCAAAACGAATCGAACCGAAGAGAATCGATTCGAATCAAAATAAAAAGTATCGTATCAAATCGAATCGAAAAGAATCATATCAAATAGAATCGAAAGAATGGAATCAAATCTAAAACAATCGAATGGAATCGAAAAGAATCGAATTGAACGGAATGGAATCGAAAAGAATACAATAGAATAGAATCGAAAGACATCGAATAGAATCAAATCAAATCAAAAAGAATCGAATTGAATTGATCCTAACCAAAATAAGCGAAATGAATCGACTCGAACCGAAAAGAATCAAATCGAAAAGACTCTAATCTCAACGAAAATCATCGAAATGAATAGAATCGAAAAGAATCGAATTGAATCAAATCGAAAAGAATCGAATGGAATCCAATCGAAAAGAATCAAATTGATTCGACTCGAAACAAATTGAATCCAATCGAAAAGAATCTAATTGAATCGAATCGAAAAGAATCGAAATCAATCAAAACGAATCGATTCGAATGGAATAGAAAAGAATAGAATAGAATAGAATCGAAAAGAATCAACTCGAATCGAAAAGAATCGAATCGAAAAGAATTGAATCGAATCGAAAAGAAACGAATCGAACCGAATCAAAAAGAAAACCATCGAATCGAATCAAATACAAAAGAATCGCTTTGAATAGCATAGAATTGAAAAGAATCGAATCAATCGAATTGAAAACAATCGAATCGAAAAGAATCGAATCAAAAGAGTCGAATCGAAACGAAAACAATCGAATCGAATCGAATCTAAAAGAATCGTATTGAATTGCATCGAGTCGAAAAGACTCGAATCAAAAAGACTCGAATCGAATTGAATCAAATCGAAAAGAATCTAATAGAAACCACTCGAACAGAATCAAATCGAAATGATTCAAAATGAATCGAATAGAATAGAATCGAAAAAAATCGAATAGAATCGAAACGAATTGAATCGAAGAGAATCGATTAGAATCGAAATGAAAAGAATCGTATTGAATCGAATCGAAAAGAATCAACTCAAATCGAATCGAAAGAATTGAATCAAATCGAAAAGAATCCAATCGAATCGAAAAGAATCGAACTGAATGGAATCAAATCGAAAAGAATCTAATCGAATTGAAAAGAATCGAATCAAATTTAATGGAATCGAAAAGAATCGAATTGATTCGAAAAGAATCGAAATGAAACAAATCAGATCAAATGGAAAAGAATCAAATCGAATTGAAAAGAATCGAATCGAATCGAAATGAATCGAATCAAAAAGAATCGAATCGAAAAGAATCGAATTGAAAAGAATCGAATCGAATCGTAAAGATTCGAATCGAATTAAAAATATCACATCGAATCGAATCGCAAAGAATCGAATTGAAAAGACTCGAATTGAAACGAATCGATTTGAAACGAAAAGAATCGAATCGAATCGAATCGAATTGAATTGAAAGAATCGAATTGAATAGAAAAAAATCGAATAGAAAAGAATCGAACCGAAAAGAAAAGAATCAAATTGAATCAGTCGATTAAATTCTAGTCGAATCGAATCAAAAAATGAAATCGAGTCGAATCGAATCGAAAAGAATCGAATTGTATCTAATCAAAAAGAATCGAATCGTATCGACTCGAATCGAAAAGAATCCAATTGCATCATCGAATGGAAAATAATCGAATTGAATAGAATAGAAAAGAATCGAATCGAATCAAATCGAAAACAATCAAATTGAATTGATCGAAAAGAATCGAATTGAATCAAATCGAATCGAAATGCAAAGAATCGAATCAATACAAATAGAAAAGAATCGAAAAGAATCAAATCGACACGAAAAGAATCGAATCGAATCAAAAAGTATCGAATTGATTCGAAAACATTCGAATCGAAAAGAATCGAATTGAAATGAATCCGATCGAAATGAAAAGAATCTACTCGACTCGAATCCAAAAGAATCGAATCCAAAAGAATTGAATCGAATCCAAAAGAATCGAATTGAATTGAATCAAAAGAAATGAATTGAATTGAATCAAGAAGGAACTAATCGAATCAAATCGAAAAAAATCGAATAGAATCAAATCGAATCAAAAAGAATCGAATAGATTCGAATAAAGAAGAATCGAATTGAGGGATCCCTGGGTGGCGCAGCGGTTTAGCGCCTGCCTTTGGCCCAGGGCGCGATCCTGGAGACCCGGGATCGAATCCCACATCGGGCTCCCGCTGCATGGAGCCTGCTTCTCCCTCTGCCTGTGTCTCTGCCTCTCTCACTCTCTCTGTGACTACCATAAAAAAAAGAATCGAATTGAATCGAGTTGAAAAAATCATAAAGAATCAAATCGAAAAGAATCGAGTTCCATGTAACGAAAAGATTCGAATTGAAAAGAATCGAATCGAAACAAAAGAATCGAATCGAATCGACATGAATCAAAAAGAATCGAATCAAAACGAATCGAAAAGAAACAAATCAAGTAGAATCTAAAAGAACCGAATCGAATCAAATCGAAACAATTCGAATAGAATTGAATCGAAAAGAATCAAAACGAATCGAACCGAAGAGAATCGATTCGAATCAAAATAAAAAGTATCGTATCAAATCGAATCGAAAAGAATCATATCAAATAGAATCGAAAGAATGGAATCAAATCTAAAACAATCGAATGGAATCGAAAAGAATCGAATTGAACGGAATGGAATCGAAAAGAATACAATAGAATAGAATCGAAAGACATCGAATAGAATCAAATCAAATCAAAAAGAATCGAATTGAATTGATCCTAACCAAAATAAGCGAAATGAATCGACTCGAACCGAAAAGAATCAAATCGAAAAGACTCTAATCTCAACGAAAATCATCGAAATGAATAGAATCGAAAAGAATCGAATTGAATCAAATCGAAAAAAATCCAATGGAATCCAATCGAAAAGAATCAAATTGATTCGACTCGAAACAAATTGAATCCAATCGAAAAGAATCTAATTGAATCGAATCGAAAAGAATCGAAATCAATCAAAACGAATCGATTCGAATGGAATAGAAAAGAATAGAATAGAATAGAATCGAAAAGAATCAACTCGAATCGAAAAGAATCGAATCGAAAAGAATTGAATCGAATCGAAAAGAAACGAATCGAACCGAATCAAAAAGAAAACCATCGAATCGAATCAAATACAAAAGAATCGCTTTGAATAGCATAGAATTGAAAAGAATCGAATCAATCGAATTGAAAACAATCGAATCGAAAAGAATCGAATCAAAAGAGTCGAATCGAAACGAAAACAATCGAATCGAATCGAATCTAAAAGAATCGTATTGAATTGCATCGAGTCGAAAAGACTCGAATCAAAAAGACTCGAATCGAATTGAATCAAATCGAAAAGAATCTAATAGAAACCACTCGAACAGAATCAAATCGAAATGATTCAAAATGAATCGAATAGAATAGAATCGAAAAAAATCGAATAGAATCGAAACGAATTGAATCGAAGAGAATCGATTAGAATCGAAATGAAAAGAATCGTATTGAATCGAATCGAAAAGAATCAACTCAAATCGAATCGAAAGAATTGAATCAAATCGAAAAGAATCCAATCGAATCGAAAAGAATCGAACTGAATGGAATCAAATCGAAAAGAATCTAATCGAATTGAAAAGAATCGAATCAAATTTAATGGAATCGAAAAGAATCGAATTGATTCGAAAAGAATCGAAATGAAACAAATCAGATCAAATGGAAAAGAATCAAATCGAATTGAAAAGAATCGAATCGAATCGAAATGAATCGAATCAAAAAGAATCGAATCGAAAAGAATCGAATTGAAAAGAATCGAATCGAATCGTAAAGATTCGAATCGAATTAAAAATATCACATCGAATCGAATCGCAAAGAATCGAATTGAAAAGACTCGAATTGAAACGAATCGATTTGAAACGAAAAGAATCGAATCGAATCGAATCGAATTGAATTGAAAGAATCGAATTGAATAGAAAAAAATCGAATAGAAAAGAATCGAACCGAAAAGAAAAGAATCAAATTGAATCAGTCGATTAAATTCTAGTCGAATCGAATCAAAAAATGAAATCGAGTCGAATCGAATCGAAAAGAATCGAATTGTATCTAATCAAAAAGAATCGAATCGTATCGACTCGAATCGAAAAGAATCCAATTGCATCATCGAATGGAAAATAATCGAATTGAATAGAATAGAAAAGAATCGAATCGAATCAAATCGAAAACAATCAAATTGAATTGATCGAAAAGAATCGAATTGAATCAAATCGAATCGAAATGCAAAGAATCGAATCAATACAAATAGAAAAGAATCGAAAAGAATCAAATCGACACGAAAAGAATCGAATCGAATCAAAAAGTATCGAATTGATTCGAAAACATTCGAATCGAAAAGAATCGAATTGAAATGAATCCGATCGAAATGAAAAGAATCTACTCGACTCGAATCCAAAAGAATCGAATCCAAAAGAATTGAATCGAATCCAAAAGAATCGAATTGAATTGAATCAAAAGAAATGAATTGAATTGAATCAAGAAGGAACTAATCGAATCAAATCGAAAAAAATCGAATAGAATCAAATCGAATCAAAAAGAATCGAATAGATTCGAATAAAGAAGAATCGAATTGAGGGATCCCTGGGTGGCGCAGCGGTTTAGCGCCTGCCTTTGGCCCAGGGCGCGATCCTGGAGACCCGGGATCGAATCCCACATCGGGCTCCCGCTGCATGGAGCCTGCTTCTCCCTCTGCCTGTGTCTCTGCCTCTCTCACTCTCTCTGTGACTACCATAAAAAAAAGAATCAAATTGAATCGAGTTGAAAAAATCATAAAGAATCAAATCGAAAAGAATCGAGTTCCATGTAACGAAAAGATTCGAATTGAAAAGAATCGAATCGAAACAAAAGAATCGAATCGAATCGACATGAATCAAAAAGAATCGAATCAAAACGAATCGAAAAGAAACAAATCAAGTAGAATCTAAAAGAACCGAATCGAATCAAATCGAAACAATTCGAATAGAATTGAATCGAAAAGAATCAAAACGAATCGAACCGAAGAGAATCGATTCGAATCAAAATAAAAAGTATCGTATCAAATCGAATCGAAAAGAATCATATCAAATAGAATCGAAAGAATGGAATCAAATCTAAAACAATCGAATGGAATCGAAAAGAATCGAATTGAACGGAATGGAATCGAAAAGAATACAATAGAATAGAATCGAAAGACATCGAATAGAATCAAATCAAATCAAAAAGAATCGAATTGAATTGATCCTAACCAAAATAAGCGAAATGAATCGACTCGAACCGAAAAGAATCAAATCGAAAAGACTCTAATCTCAACGAAAATCATCGAAATGAATAGAATCGAAAAGAATCGAATTGAATCAAATCGAAAAGAATCGAATGGAATCCAATCGAAAAGAATCAAATTGATTCGACTCGAAACAAATTGAATCCAATCGAAAAGAATCTAATTGAATCGAATCGAAAAGAATCGAATTCAATCAAAACGAATCGATTCGAATGGAATAGAAAAGAATAGAATAGAATAGAATCGAAAAGAATCAACTCGAATCGAAAAGAATCGAATCGAAAAGAATTGAATCGAATCGAAAAGAAACGAATCGAACCGAATCAAAAAGAAAACCATCGAATCGAATCAAATACAAAAGAATCGCTTTGAATAGCATAGAATTGAAAAGAATCGAATCAATCGAATTGAAAACAATCGAATCGAAAAGAATCGAATCAAAAAAAGTCGAATCGAAACGAAAACAATCGAATCGAATCGAATCTAAAAGAATCGTTTTGAATTGCATCGAGTCGAAAAGACTCGAATCAAAAAGACTCGAATCGAATTGAATCAAATCGAAAAGAATCTAATAGAAACCACTCGAACAGAATCAAATCGAAATGATTCAAAATGAATCGAATAGAATAGAATCGAAAAAAATCGAATAGAATCGAAACGAATTGAATCGAAGAGAATCGATTAGAATCGAAATGAAAAGAATCGTATTGAATCGAATCGAAAAGAATCAACTCAAATCGAATCGAAAGAATTGAATCAAATCGAAAAGAATCCAATCGAATCGAAAAGAATCGAACTGAATGGAATCAAATCGAAAAGAATCAAATCGAATTGAAAAGAATCGAATCAAATTTAATGGAATCGAAAAGAATCGAAATGAAACAAATCAGATCAAATGGAAAAGAATCAAATCGAATTGAAAAGAATCGAATCGAATCGAAATGAATCGAATCAAAAAGAATCGAATCGAAAAGAATCGAATTGAAAAGAATCGAGTCGAATCGTAAAGATTCGAATCGAATTAAAAATATCACATCGAATCGAATCGCAAAGAATCGAATTGAAAAGACTCGAATTGAAACGAATCGATTTGAAACGAAAAGAATCGAATCGAATCGAATCGAATTGAATTGAAAGAATCGAATTGAATAGAAAAAAATCGAATAGAAAAGAATCGAACCGAAAAGAAAAGAATCAAATTGAATCAGTCGATTAAATTCTAGTCGAATCGAATCAAAAAATGAAATCGAGTCGAATCGAATCGAAAAGAATCGAATTGTATCTAATCAAAAAGAATCGAATCGTATCGACTCGAATCGAAAAGAATCCAATTGCATCATCGAATGGAAAATAATCGAATTGAATAGAATAGAAAAGAATCGAATCGAATCAAATCGAAAACAATCAAATTGAATTGATCGAAAAGAATCGAATTGAATCAAATCGAATCGAAATGCAAAGAATCGAATCAATACAAATAGAAAAGAATCGAAAAGAATCAAATCGACACGAAAAGAATCGAATCGAATCAAAAAGTATCGAATTGATTCGAAAACATTCGAATCGAAAAGAATCGAATTGAAATGAATCCGATCGAAATGAAAAGAATCTACTCGACTCGAATCCAAAAGAATCGAATCCAAAAGAATTGAATCGAATCCAAAAGAATCGAATTGAATTGAATCAAAAGAAATGAATTGAATTGAATCAAGAAGGAACTAATCGAATCAAATCGAAAAAAAATCGAATAGAATCAAATCGAATCAAAAAGAATCGAATAGATTCGAATAAAGAAGAATCGAATTGAGGGATCCCTGGGTGGCGCAGCGGTTTAGCGCCTGCCTTTGGCCCAGGGCGCGATCCTGGAGACCCGGGATCGAATCCCACATCGGGCTCCCGCTGCATGGAGCCTGCTTCTCCCTCTGCCTGTGTCTCTGCCTCTCTCACTCTCTCTGTGACTACCATAAAAAAAAGAATCGAATTGAATCGAGTTGAAAAAATCATAAAGAATCAAATCGAAAAGAATCGAGTTCCATGTAACGAAAAGATTCGAATTGAAAAGAATCGAATCGAAACAAAAGAATCGAATCGAATCGACATGAATCAAAAAGAATCGAATCAAAACGAATCGAAAAGAAACAAATCAAGTAGAATCTAAAAGAACCGAATCGAATCAAATCGAAACAATTCGAATAGAATTGAATCGAAAAGAATCAAAACGAATCGAACCGAAGAGAATCGATTCGAATCAAAATAAAAAGTATCGTATCAAATCGAATCGAAAAGAATCATATCAAATAGAATCGAAAGAATGGAATCAAATCTAAAACAATCGAATGGAATCGAAAAGAATCGAATTGAACGGAATGGAATCGAAAAGAATACAATAGAATAGAATCGAAAGACATCGAATAGAATCAAATCAAATCAAAAAGAATCGAATTGAATTGATCCTAACCAAAATAAGCGAAATGAATCGACTCGAACCGAAAAGAATCAAATCGAAAAGACTCTAATCTCAACGAAAATCATCGAAATGAATAGAATCGAAAAGAATCGAATTGAATCAAATCGAAAAGAATCCAATGGAATCCAATCGAAAAGAATCAAATTGATTCGACTCGAAACAAATTGAATCCAATCGAAAAGAATCTAATTGAATCGAATCGAAAAGAATCGAATTCAATCAAAACGAATCGATTCGAATGGAATAGAAAAGAATAGAATAGAATAGAATCGAAAAGAATAAACTCGAATCGAAAAGAATCGAATCGAAAAGAATTGAATCGAATCGAAAAGAAACGAATCGAACCGAATCAAAAAGAAAACCATCGAATCGAATCAAATACAAAAGAATCGCTTTGAATAGCATAGAATTGAAAAGAATCGAATCAATCGAATTGAAAACAATCGAATCGAAAAGAATCGAATCAAAAAAAGTCGAATCGAAACGAAAACAATCGAATCGAATCGAATCTAAAAGAATCGTATTGAATTGCATCGAGTCGAAAAGACTCGAATCAAAAAGACTCGAATCGAATTGAATCAAATCGAAAAGAATCTAATAGAAACCACTCGAACAGAATCAAATCGAAATGATTCAAAATGAATCGAATAGAATAGAATCGAAAAAAATCGAATAGAATCGAAACGAATTGAATCGAAGAGAATCGATTAGAATCGAAATGAAAAGAATCGTATTGAATCGAATCGAAAAGAATCAACTCAAATCGAATCGAAAGAATTGAATCAAATCGAAAAGAATCCAATCGAATCGAAAAGAATCGAACTGAATGGAATCAAATCGAAAAGAATCAAATCGAATTGAAAAGAATCGAATCAAATTTAATGGAATCGAAAAGAATCGAAATGAAACAAATCAGATCAAATGGAAAAGAATCAAATCGAATTGAAAAGAATCGAATCGAATCGAAATGAATCGAATCAAAAAGAATCGAATCGAAAAGAATCGAATTGAAAAGAATCGAATCGAATCGTAAAGATTCGAATCGAATTAAAAATATCACATCGAATCGAATCGCAAAGAATCGAATTGAAAAGACTCGAATTGAAACGAATCGATTTGAAACGAAAAGAATCGAATCGAATCGAATCGAATTGAATTGAAAGAATCGAATTGAATAGAAAAAAATCGAATAGAAAAGAATCGAACCGAAAAGAAAAGAATCAAATTGAATCAGTCGATTAAATTCTAGTCGAATCGAATCAAAAAATGAAATCGAGTCGAATCGAATCGAAAAGAATCGAATTGTATCTAATCAAAAAGATTCGAATCGTATCGACTCGAATCGAAAAGAATCCAATTGCATCATCGAATGGAAAGTAATCGAATTGAATAGAATAGAAAAGAATCGAATCGAATCAAATCGAAAACAATCAAATTGAATTGATCGAAAAGAATCGAATTGAATCAAATCGAATCGAAATGCAAAGAATCGAATCAATACAAATAGAAAAGAATCGAAAAGAATCAAATCGACACGAAAAGAATCGAATCGAATCAAAAAGTATCGAATTGATTCGAAAACATTCGAATCGAAAAGAATCGAATTGAAATGAATCCGATCGAAATGAAAAGAATCTACTCGACTCGAATCCAAAAGAATCGAATCCAAAAGAATTGAATCGAATCCAAAAGAATCGAATTGAATTGAATCAAAAGAAATGAATTGAATTGAATCAAGAAGGAACTAATCGAATCAAATCGAAAAAAATCGAATAGAATCAAATCGAATCAAAAAGAATCGAATAGATTCGAATAAAGAAGAATCGAATTGAGGGATCCCTGGGTGGCGCAGCGGTTTAGCGCCTGCCTTTGGCCCAGGGCGCGATCCTGGAGACCCGGGATCGAATCCCACATCGGGCTCCCGCTGCATGGAGCCTGCTTCTCCCTCTGCCTGTGTCTCTGCCTCTCTCACTCTCTCTGTGACTACCATAAAAAAAAGAATCGAATTGAATCGAGTTGAAAAAATCATAAAGAATCAAATCGAAAAGAATCGAGTTCCATGTAACGAAAAGATTCGAATTGAAAAGAATCGAATCGAAACAAAAGAATCGAATCGAATCGACATGAATCAAAAAGAATCGAATCAAAACGAATCGAAAAGAAACAAATCAAGTAGAATCTAAAAGAACCGAATCGAATCAAATCGAAACAATTCGAATAGAATTGAATCGAAAAGAATCAAAACGAATCGAACCGAAGAGAATCGATTCGAATCAAAATAAAAAGTATCGTATCAAATCGAATCGAAAAGAATCATATCAAATAGAATCGAAAGAATGGAATCAAATCTAAAACAATCGAATGGAATCGAAAAGAATCGAATTGAACGGAATGGAATCGAAAAGAATACAATAGAATAGAATCGAAAGACATCGAATAGAATCAAATCAAATCAAAAAGAATCGAATTGAATTGATCCTAACCAAAATAAGCGAAATGAATCGACTCGAACCGAAAAGAATCAAATCGAAAAGACTCTAATCTCAACGAAAATCATCGAAATGAATAGAATCGAAAAGAATCGAATTGAATCAAATCGAAAAGAATCGAATGGAATCCAATCGAAAAGAATCAAATTGATTCGACTCGAAACAAATTGAATCCAATCGAAAAGAATCTAATTGAATCGAATCGAAAAGAATCGAATTCAATCAAAACGAATCGATTCGAATGGAATAGAAAAGAATAGAATAGAATAGAATCGAAAAGAATCAACTCGAATCGAAAAGAATTGAATCGAATCGAAAAGAAACGAATCGAACCGAATCAAAAAGAAAACAATCGAATCGAATCAAATACAAAAGAATCGCTTTGAATAGCATAGAATTGAAAAGAATCGAATCAATCGAATTGAAAACAATCGAATCGAAAAGAATCGAATCAAAAGAGTCGAATCGAAACGAAAACAATCGAATCGAATCGAATCTAAAAGAATCGTATTGAATTGCATCGAGTCGAAAAGACTCGAATCAAAAAGACTCGAATCGAATTGAATCAAATCGAAAAGAATCTAATAGAAACCACTCGAACAGAATCAAATCGAAATGATTCAAAATGAATCGAATAGAATAGAATCGAAAAAAATCGAATAGAATCGAAACGAATTGAATCGAAGAGAATCGATTAGAATCGAAATGAAAAGAATCGTATTGAATCGAATCGAAAAGAATCAACTCAAATCGAATCGAAAGAATTGAATCAAATCGAAAAGAATCCAATCGAATCGAAAAGAATCGAACTGAATGGAATCAAATCGAAAAGAATCTAATCGAATTGAAAAGAATCGAATCAAATTTAATGGAATCGAAAAGAATCGAATTGATTCGAAAAGAATCGAAATGAAACAAATCAGATCAAATGGAAAAGAATCAAATCGAATTGAAAAGAATCGAATCGAATCGAAATGAATCGAATCAAAAAGAATCGAATCGAAAAGAATCGAATTGAAAAGAATCGAATCGAATCGTAAAGATTCGAATCGAATTAAAAATATCACATCGAATCGAATCGCAAAGAATCGAATTGAAAAGACTCGAATTGAAACGAATCGATTTGAAACGAAAAGAATCGAATCGAATCGAATCGAATTGAATTGAAAGAATCGAATTGAATAGAAAAAAATCGAATAGAAAAGAATCGAACCGAAAAGAAAAGAATCAAATTGAATCAGTCGATTAAATTCTAGTCGAATCGAATCAAAAAATGAAATCGAGTCGAATCGAATCGAAAAGAATCGAATTGTATCTAATCAAAAAGAATCGAATCGTATCGACTCGAATCGAAAAGAATCCAATTGCATCATCGAATGGAAAATAATCGAATTGAATAGAATAGAAAAGAATCGAATCGAATCAAATCGAAAACAATCAAATTGAATTGATCGAAAAGAATCGAATTGAATCAAATCGAATCGAAATGCAAAGAATCGAATCAATACAAATAGAAAAGAATCGAAAAGAATCAAATCGACACGAAAAGAATCGAATCGAATCAAAAAGTATCGAATTGATTCGAAAACATTCGAATCGAAAAGAATCGAATTGAAATGAATCCGATCGAAATGAAAAGAATCTACTCGACTCGAATCCAAAAGAATCGAATCCAAAAGAATTGAATCGAATCCAAAAGAATCGAATTGAATTGAATCAAAAGAAATGAATTGAATTGAATCAAGAAGGAACTAATCGAATCAAATCGAAAAAAATCGAATAGAATCAAATCGAATCAAAAAGAATCGAATAGATTCGAATAAAGAAGAATCGAATTGAGGGATCCCTGGGTGGCGCAGCGGTTTAGCGCCTGCCTTTGGCCCAGGGCGCGATCCTGGAGACCCGGGATCGAATCCCACATCGGGCTCCCGCTGCATGGAGCCTGCTTCTCCCTCTGCCTGTGTCTCTGCCTCTCTCACTCTCTCTGTGACTACCATAAAAAAAAGAATCGAATTGAATCGAGTTGAAAAAATCATAAAGAATCAAATCGAAAAGAATCGAGTTCCATGTAACGAAAAGATTCGAATTGAAAAGAATCGAATCGAAACAAAAGAATCGAATCGAATCGACATGAATCAAAAAGAATCGAATCAAAACGAATCGAAAAGAAACAAATCAAGTAGAATCTAAAAGAACCGAATCGAATCAAATCGAAACAATTCGAATAGAATTGAATCGAAAAGAATCAAAACGAATCGAACCGAAGAGAATCGATTCGAATCAAAATAAAAAGTATCGTATCAAATCGAATCGAAAAGAATCATATCAAATAGAATCGAAAGAATGGAATCAAATCTAAAACAATCGAATGGAATCGAAAAGAATCGAATTGAACGGAATGGAATCGAAAAGAATACAATAGAATAGAATCGAAAGACATCGAATAGAATCAAATCAAATCAAAAAGAATCGAATTGAATTTATCCTAACCAAAATAAGCGAAATGAATCGACTCGAACCGAAAAGAATCAAATCGAAAAGACTCTAATCTCAACGAAAATCATCGAAATGAATAGAATCGAAAAGAATCGAATTGAATCAAATCGAAAAGAATCCAATGGAATCCAATCGAAAAGAATCAAATTGATTCGACTCGAAACAAATTGAATCCAATCGAAAAGAATCTAATTGAATCGAATCGAAAAGAATCGAATTCAATCAAAACGAATCGATTCGAATCGAATAGAAAAGAATAGAATACAATAGAATCGAAAAGAATCAACTCGAATCGAAAAGAATCGAATCGAAAAGAATTGAATTGAATCGAAAAGAAACAAATCGAACCGAATCAAAAAGAAAACCATCGAATCGAATCAAATACAAAAGAATCGCTTTGAATAGCATAGAATTGAAAAGAATCGAATCAATCGAATTGAAAACAATCGAATCGAAAAGAATCGAATCAAAAAAAGTCGAATCGAAACGAAAACAATCGAATCGAATCGAATCTAAAAGAATCGTATTGAATTGCATCGAGTCGAAAAGACTCGAATCAAAAAGACTCGAATCGAATTGAATCAAATCGAAAAGAATCTAATAGAAACCACTCGAACAGAATCAAATCGAAATGATTCAAAATGAATCGAATAGAATAGAATCGAAAAAAATCGAATAGAATCGAAACGAATTGAATCGAAGAGAATCGATTAGAATCGAAATGAAAAGAATCGTATTGAATCGAATCGAAAAGAATCAACTCAAATCGAATCGAAAGAATTGAATCAAATCGAAAAGAATCCAATCGAATCGAAAAGAATCGAACTGAATGGAATCAAATCGAAAAGAATCTAATCGAATTGAAAAGAATCGAATCAAATTTAATGGAATCGAAAAGAATCGAATTGATTCGAAAAGAATCGAAATGAAACAAATCAGATCAAATGGAAAAGAATCAAATCGAATTGAAAAGAATCGAATCGAATCGAAATGAATCGAATCAAAAAGAATCGAATCGAAAAGAATCGAATTGAAAAGAATCGAATCGAATCATAAAGATTCGAATCGAATTAAAAATATCACATCGAATCGAATCGCAAAGAATCGAATTGAAAAGACTCGAATTGAAACGAATCGATTTGAAACGAAAAGAATCGAATCGAATCGAATTGAATTGAAAGAATCGAATTGAATAGAAAAAAATCGAATAGAAAAGAATCGAACCGAAAAGAAAAGAATCAAATTGAATCAGTCGATTAAATTCTAGTCGAATCGAATCAAAAAATGAAATCGAGTCGAATCGAATCGAAAAGAATCGAATTGTATCTAATCAAAAAGAATCGAATCGTATCGACTCGAATCGAAAAGAATCCAATTGCATCATCGAATGGAAAATAATCGAATTGAATAGAATAGAAAAGAATCGAATCGAATCAAATCGAAAACAAATTGAATTGATCGAAAAGAATCGAATTGAATCAAATCGAATCGAAATGCAAAGAATCGAATCAATACAAATAGAAAAGAATCGAAAAGAATCAAATCGACACGAAAAGAATCGAATCGAATCAAAAAGTATCGAATTGATTCGAAAACATTCGAATCGAAAAGAATCGAATTGAAATGAATCCGATCGAAATGAAAAGAATCTACTCGACTCGAATCCAAAAGAATCGAATCCAAAAGAATTGAATCGAATCCAAAAGAATCGAATTGAATTGAATCAAAAGAAATGAATTGAATTGAATCAAGAAGGAACTAATCGAATCAAATCGAAAAAAATCGAATAGAATCAAATCGAATCAAAAAGAATCGAATAGATTCGAATAAAGAAGAATCGAACTGAGGGATCCCTGGGTGGCGCAGCGGTTTAGCGCCTGCCTTTGGCCCAGGGCGCGATCCTGGAGACCCGGGATCGAATCCCACATCGGGCTCCCGCTGCATGGAGCCTGCTTCTCCCTCTGCCTGTGTCTCTGCCTCTCTCACTCTCTCTGTGACTATCATAAAAAAAAGAATCGAATTGAATCGAGTTGAAAAAATCATAAAGAATCAAATCGAAAAGAATCGAGTTCCATGTAACGAAAAGATTCGAATTGAAAAGAATCGAATCGAAACAAAAGAATCGAATCGAATCGACATGAATCAAAAAGAATCGAATCAAAACGAATCGAAAAGAAACAAATCAAGTAGAATCTAAAAGAACCGAATCGAATCAAATCGAAACAATTCGAATAGAATTGAATCGAAAAGAATCAAAACGAATCGAACCGAAGAGAATCGATTCGAATCAAAATAAAAAGTATCGTATCAAATCGAATCGAAAAGAATCATATCAAATAGAATCGAAAGAATGGAATCAAATCTAAAACAATCGAATGGAATCGAAAAGAATCGAATTGAACGGAATGGAATCGAAAAGAATACAATAGAATAGAATCGAAAGACATCGAATAGAATCAAATCAAATCAAAAAGAATCGAATTGAATTTATCCTAACCAAAATAAGCGAAATGAATCGACTCGAACCGAAAAGAATCAAATCGAAAAGACTCTAATCTCAACGAAAATCATCGAAATGAATAGAATCGAAAAGAATCGAATTGAATCAAATCGAAAAGAATCCAATGGAATCCAATCGAAAAGAATCAAATTGATTCGACTCGAAACAAATTGAATCCAATCGAAAAGAATCTAATTGAATCGAATCGAAAAGAATCGAATTCAATCAAAACGAATCGATTCGAATCGAATAGAAAAGAATAGAATACAATAGAATCGAAAAGAATCAACTCGAATCGAAAAGAATCGAATCGAAAAGAATTGAATCGAATCGAAAAGAAACGAATCGAACCGAATCAAAAAGAAAACCATCGAATCGAATCAAATACAAAAGAATCGCTTTGAATAGCATAGAATTGAAAAGAATCGAATCAATCGAATTGAAAACAATCGAATCGAAAAGAATCGAATCAAAAAAAGTCGAATCGAAACGAAAACAATCGAATCGAATCGAATCTAAAAGAATCGTATTGAATTGCATCGAGTCGAAAAGACTCGAATCAAAAAGACTCGAATCGAATTGAATCAAATCGAAAAGAATCTAATAGAAACCACTCGAACAGAATCAAATCGAAATGATTCAAAATGAATTGAATAGAATAGAATCGAAAAAAATCGAATAGAATCGAAACGAATTGAATCGAAGAGAATCGATTAGAATCGAAATGAAAAGAATCGTATTGAATCGAATCGAAAAGAATCAACTCAAATCGAATCAAAAGAATTGAATCAAATCGAAAAGAATCCAATCGAATCGAAAAGAATCGAACTGAATGGAATCAAATCGAAAAGAATCTAATCGAATTGAAAAGAATCGAATCAAATTTAATGGAATCGAAAAGAATCGAATTGATTCGAAAAGAATCGAAATGAAACAAATCAGATCAAATGGAAAAGAATCAAATCGAATTGAAAAGAATCGAATCGAATCGAAATGAATCGAATCAAAAAGAATCGAATCGAAAAGAATCGAATTGAAAAGAATCGAATCGAATCGTAAAGATTCGAATCGAATTAAAAATATCACATCGAATCGAATCGCAAAGAATCGAATTGAAAAGACTCGAATTGAAACGAATCGATTTGAAACGAAAAGAATCGAATCGAATCGAATCGAATTGAATTGAAAGAATCGAATTGAATAGAAAAAAATCGAATAGAAAAGAATCGAACCGAAAAGAAAAGAATCAAATTGAATCAGTCGATTAAATTCTAGTCGAATCGAATCAAAAAATGAAATCGAGTCGAATCGAATCGAAAAGAATCGAATTGTATCTAATCAAAAAGAATCGAATCGTATCGACTCGAATCGAAAAGAATCCAATTGCATCATCGAATGGAAAATAATCGAATTGAATAGAATAGAAAAGAATCGAATCGAATCAAATCGAAAACAATCAAATTGAATTGATCGAAAAGAATCGAATTGAATCAAATCGAATCGAAATGCAAAGAATCGAATCAATACAAATAGAAAAGAATCGAAAAGAATCAAATCGACACGAAAAGAATCGAATCGAATCAAAAAGTATCGAATTGATTCGAAAACATTCGAATCGAAAAGAATCGAATTGAAATGAATCCGATCGAAATGAAAAGAATCTACTCGACTCGAATCCAAAAGAATCGAATCCAAAAGAATTGAATCGAATCCAAAAGAATCGAATTGAATTGAATCAAAAGAAATGAATTGAATTGAATCAAGAAGGAACGAATCGAATCAAATCGAAAAAAATCGAATAGAATCAAATCGAATCAAAAAGAATCGAATAGATTCGAATAAAGAAGAATCGAATTGAGGGATCCCTGGGTGGCGCAGCGGTTTAGCGCCTGCCTTTGGCCCAGGGCGCGATCCTGGAGACCCGGGATCGAATCCCACATCGGGCTCCCGCTGCATGGAGCCTGCTTCTCCCTCTGCCTGTGTCTCTGCCTCTCTCACTCTCTCTGTGACTATCATAAAAAAAAGAATCGAATTGAATCGAGTTGAAAAAATCATAAAGAATCAAATCGAAAAGAATCGAGTTCCATGTAACGAAAAGATTCGAATTGAAAAGAATCGAATCGAAACAAAAGAATCGAATCGAATCGACATGAATCAAAAAGAATCGAATCAAAACGAATCGAAAAGAAACAAATCAAGTAGAATCTAAAAGAACCGAATCGAATCAAATCGAAACAATTCGAATAGAATTGAATCGAAAAGAATCAAAACGAATCGAACCGAAGAGAATCGATTCGAATCAAAATAAAAAGTATCGTATCAAATCGAATCGAAAAGAATCATATCAAATAGAATCGAAAGAATGGAATCAAATCTAAAACAATCGAATGGAATCGAAAAGAATCGAATTGAATGGAATGGAATCGAAAAGAATACAATAGAATAGAATCGAAAGACATCGAATAGAATCAAATCAAATCAAAAAGAATCGAATTGAATTGATCCTAACCAAAATAAGCGAAATGAATCGACTCGAACCGAAAAGAATCAAATCGAAAAGACTCTAATCTCAACGAAAATCATCGAAATGAATAGAATCGAAAAGAATCGAATTGAATCAAATCGAAAAGAATCGAATGGAATCCAATCGAAAAGAATCAAATTGATTCGACTCGAAACAAATTGAATCCAATCGAAAAGAATCTAATTGAATCGAATCGAAAAGAATCGAATTCAATCAAAACGAATCGATTCGAATGGAATAGAAAAGAATAGAATAGAATAGAATCGAAAAGAATCAACTCGAATCGAAAAGAATCGAATCGAAAAGAATTGAATCGAATCGAAAAGAAACGAATCGAACCGAATCAAAAAGAAAACCATCGAATCGAATCAAATACAAAAGAATCGCTTTGAATAGCATAGAATTGAAAAGAATCGAATCAATCGAATTGAAAACAATCGAATCGAAAAGAATCGAATCAAAAAAAGTCGAATCGAAATGAAAACAATCGAATCGAATCGAATCTAAAAGAATCGTATTGAATTGCATCGAGTCGAAAAGACTCGAATCAAAAAGACTCGAATCGAATTGAATCAAATCGAAAAGAATCTAATAGAAACCACTCGAACAGAATCAAATCGAAATGATTCAAAATGAATCGAATAGAATAGAATCGAAAAAAATCGAATAGAATCGAAACGAATTGAATCGAAGAGAATCGATTAGAATCGAAATGAAAAGAATCGTATTGAATCGAATCGAAAAGAATCAACTCAAATCGAATCGAAAGAATTGAATCAAATCGAAAAGAATCCAATCGAATCGAAAAGAATCGAACTGAATGGAATCAAATCGAAAAGAATCTAATCGAATTGAAAAGAATCGAATCAAATTTAATGGAATCGAAAAGAATCGAATTGATTCGAAAAGAATCGAAATGAAACAAATCAGATCAAATGGAAAAGAATCAAATCGAATTGAAAAGAATCGAATCGAATCGAAATGAATCGAATCAAAAAGAATCGAATCGAAAAGAATCGAATTGAAAAGAATCGAATCGAATCGTAAAGATTCGAATCGAATTAAAAATATCACATCGAATCGAATCGCAAAGAATCGAATTGAAAAGACTCGAATTGAAACGAATCGATTTGAAACGAAAAGAATCGAATCGAATCGAATCGAATTGAATTGAAAGAATCGAATTGAATAGAAAAAAATCGAATAGAAAAGAATCGAACCGAAAAGAAAAGAATCAAATTGAATCAGTCGATTAAATTCTAGTCGAATCGAATCAAAAAATGAAATCGAGTCGAATCGAATCGAAAAGAATCGAATTGTATCTAATCAAAAAGAATCGAATCGTATCGACTCGAATCGAAAAGAATCCAATTGCATCATCGAATGGAAAATAATCGAATTGAATAGAATAGAAAAGAATCGAATCGAATCAAATCGAAAACAATCAAATTGAATTGATCGAAAAGAATCGAATTGAATCAAATCGAATCGAAATGCAAAGAATCGAATCAATACAAATAGAAAAGAATCGAAAAGAATCAAATCGACACGAAAAGAATCGAATCGAATCAAAAAGTATCGAATTGATTCGAAAACATTCGAATCGAAAAGAATCGAATTGAAATGAATCCGATCGAAATGAAAAGAATCTACTCGACTCGAATCCAAAAGAATCGAATCCAAAAGAATTGAATCGAATCCAAAAGAATCGAATTGAATTGAATCAAAAGAAATGAATTGAATTGAATCAAGAAGGAACTAATCGAATCAAATCGAAAAAAATCGAATAGAATCAAATCGAATCAAAAAGAATCGAATAGATTCGAATAAAGAAGAATCGAATTGAGGGATCCCTGGGTGGCGCAGCGGTTTAGCGCCTGCCTTTGGCCCAGGGCGCGATCCTGGAGACCCGGGATCGAATCCCACATCGGGCTCCCGCTGCATGGAGCCTGCTTCTCCCTCTGCCTGTGTCTCTGCCTCTCTCACTCTCTCTGTGACTATCATAAAAAAAAGAATCGAATTGAATCGAGTTGAAAAAATCATAAAGAATCAAATCGAAAAGAATCGAGTTCCATGTAACGAAAAGATTCGAATTGAAAAGAATCGAATCGAAACAAAAGAATCGAATCGAATCGACATGAATCAAAAAGAATCGAATCAAAACGAATCGAAAAGAAACAAATCAAGTAGAATCTAAAAGAACCGAATCGAATCAAATCGAAACAATTCGAATAGAATTGAATCGAAAAGAATCAAAACGAATCGAACCGAAGAGAATCGATTCGAATCAAAATAAAAAGTATCGTATCAAATCGAATCGAAAAGAATCATATCAAATAGAATCGAAAGAATGGAATCAAATCTAAAACAATCGAATGGAATCGAAAAGAATCGAATTGAATGGAATGGAATCGAAAAGAATACAATAGAATAGAATCGAAAGACATCGAATAGAATCAAATCAAATCAAAAAGAATCGAATTGAATTGATCCTAACCAAAATAAGCGAAATGAATCGACTCGAACCGAAAAGAATCAAATCGAAAAGACTCTAATCTCAACGAAAATCATCGAAATGAATAGAATCGAAAAGAATCGAATTGAATCAAATCGAAAAGAATCGAATGGAATCCAATCGAAAAGAATCAAATTGATTCGACTCGAAACAAATTGAATCCAATCGAAAAGAATCTAATTGAATCGAATCGAAAAGAATCGAATTCAATCAAAACGAATCGATTCGAATGGAATAGAAAAGAATAGAATAGAATAGAATCGAAAAGAATCAACTCGAATCGAAAAGAATCGAATCGAAAAGAATTGAATCGAATCGAAAAGAAACGAATCGAACCGAATCAAAAAGAAAACCATCGAATCGAATCAAATACAAAAGAATCGCTTTGAATAGCATAGAATTGAAAAGAATCGAATCAATCGAATTGAAAACAATCGAATCGAAAAGAATCGAATCAAAAAAAGTCGAATCGAAACGAAAACAATCGAATCGAATCGAATCTAAAAGAATCGTATTGAATTGCATCGAGTCGAAAAGACTCGAATCAAAAAGACTCGAATCGAATTGAATCAAATCGAAAAGAATCTAATAGAAACCACTCGAACAGAATCAAATCGAAATGATTCAAAATGAATCGAATAGAATAGAATCGAAAAAAATCGAATAGAATCGAAACGAATTGAATCGAAGAGAATCGATTAGAATCGAAATGAAAAGAATCGTATTGAATCGAATCGAAAAGAATCAACTCAAATCGAATCGAAAGAATTGAATCAAATCGAAAAGAATCCAATCGAATCGAAAAGAATCGAACTGAATGGAATCAAATCGAAAAGAATCTAATCGAATTGAAAAGAATCGAATCAAATTTAATGGAATCGAAAAGAATCGAATTGATTCGAAAAGAATCGAAATGAAACAAATCAGATCAAATGGAAAAGAATCAAATCGAATTGAAAAGAATCGAATCGAATCGTAAAGATTCGAATCGAATTAAAAATATCACATCGAATCGAATCGCAAAGAATCGAATTGAAAAGACTCGAATTGAAACGAATCGATTTGAAACGAAAAGAATCGAATCGAATCGAATCGAATTGAATTGAAAGAATCGAATTGAATAGAAAAAAATCGAATAGAAAAGAATCGAACCGAAAAGAAAAGAATCAAATTGAATCAGTCGATTAAATTCTAGTCGAATCGAATCAAAAAATGAAATCGAGTCGAATCGAATCGAAAAGAATCGAATTGTATCTAATCAAAAAGAATCGAATCGTATCGACTCGAATCGAAAAGAATCCAATTGCATCATCGAATGGAAAATAATCGAATTGAATAGAATAGAAAAGAATCGAATCGAATCAAATCGAAAACAATCAAATTGAATTGATCGAAAAGAATCGAATTGAATCAAATCGAATCGAAATGCAAAGAATCGAATCAATACAAATAGAAAAGAATCGAAAAGAATCAAATCGACACGAAAAGAATCGAATCGAATCAAAAAGTATCGAATTGATTCGAAAACATTCGAATCGAAAAGAATCGAATTGAAATGAATCCGATCGAAATGAAAAGAATCTACTCGACTCGAATCCAAAAGAATCGAATCCAAAAGAATTGAATCGAATCCAAAAGAATCGAATTGAATTGAATCAAAAGAAATGAATTGAATTGAATCAAGAAGGAACTAATCGAATCAAATCGAAAAAAATCGAATAGAATCAAATCGAATCAAAAAGAATCGAATAGATTCGAATAAAGAAGAATCGAATTGAGGGATCCCTGGGTGGCGCAGCGGTTTAGCGCCTGCCTTTGGCCCAGGGCGCGATCCTGGAGACCCGGGATCGAATCCCACATCGGGCTCCCGCTGCATGGAGCCTGCTTCTCCCTCTGCCTGTGTCTCTGCCTCTCTCACTCTCTCTGTGACTATCATAAAAAAAAGAATCGAATTGAATCGAGTTGAAAAAATCATAAAGAATCAAATCGAAAAGAATCGAGTTCCATGTAACGAAAAGATTCGAATTGAAAAGAATCGAATCGAAACAAAAGAATCGAATCGAATCGACATGAATCAAAAAGAATCGAATCAAAACGAATCGAAAAGAAACAAATCAAGTAGAATCTAAAAGAACCGAATCGAATCAAATCGAAACAATTCGAATAGAATTGAATCGAAAAGAATCAAAACGAATCGAACCGAAGAGAATCGATTCGAATCAAAATAAAAAGTATCGTATCAAATCGAATCGAAAAGAATCATATCAAATAGAATCGAAAGAATGGAATCAAATCTAAAACAATCGAATGGAATCGAAAAGAATCGAATTGAATGGAATGGAATCGAAAAGAATACAATAGAATAGAATCGAAAGACATCGAATAGAATCAAATCAAATCAAAAAGAATCGAATTGAATTGATCCTAACCAAAATAAGCGAAATGAATCGACTCGAACCGAAAAGAATCAAATCGAAAAGACTCTAATCTCAACGAAAATCATCGAAATGAATAGAATCGAAAAGAATCGAATTGAATCAAATCGAAAAGAATCCAATGGAATCCAATCGAAAAGAATCAAATTGATTCGACTCGAAACAAATTGAATCCAATCGAAAAGAATCTAATTGAATCGAATCGAAAAGAATCGAATTCAATCAAAACGAATCGATTCGAATGGAATAGAAAAGAATAGAATAGAATAGAATCGAAAAGAATCAACTCGAATCGAAAAGAATCGAATCGAAAAGAATTGAATCGAATCGAAAAGAAACGAATCGAACCGAATCAAAAAGAAAACCATCGAATCGAATCAAATACAAAAGAATCGCTTTGAATAGCATAGAATTGAAAAGAATCGAATCAATCGAATTGAAAACAATCGAATCGAAAAGAATCGAATCAAAAAAAGTCGAATCGAAACGAAAACAATCGAATCGAATCGAATCTAAAAGAATCGTATTGAATTGCATCGAGTCGAAAAGACTCGAATCAAAAAGACTCGAATCGAATTGAATCAAATCGAAAAGAATCTAATAGAAACCACTCGAACAGAATCAAATCGAAATGATTCAAAATGAATCGAATAGAATAGAATCGAAAAAAATCGAATAGAATCGAAACGAATTGAATCGAAGAGAATCGATTAGAATCGAAATGAAAAGAATCGTATTGAATCGAATCGAAAAGAATCAACTCAAATCGAATCGAAAGAATTGAATCAAATCGAAAAGAATCCAATCGAATCGAAAAGAATCGAACTGAATGGAATCAAATCGAAAAGAATCTAATCGAATTGAAAAGAATCGAATCAAATTTAATGGAATCGAAAAGAATCGAATTGATTCGAAAAGAATCGAAATGAAACAAATCA
This sequence comes from Canis aureus, assembly GCF_053574225.1. Classification (NCBI taxonomy): domain Eukaryota; kingdom Metazoa; phylum Chordata; class Mammalia; order Carnivora; family Canidae; genus Canis; species Canis aureus. The sequence continues at coordinate 158,542 of NW_027554473.1, forward strand.
GATCAAATGGAAAAGAATCAAATCGAATTGAAAAGAATCGAATCGAATCGAAATGAATCGAATCAAAAAGAATCGAATCGAAAAGAATCGAATTGAAAAGAATCGAATCGAATCGTAAAGATTCGAATCGAATTAAAAATATCACATCGAATCGAATCGCAAAGAATCGAATTGAAAAGACTCGAATTGAAACGAATCGATTTGAAACGAAAAGAATCGAATCGAATCGAATCGAATTGAATTGAAAGAATCGAATTGAATAGAAAAAAATCGAATAGAAAAGAATCGAACCGAAAAGAAAAGAATCAAATTGAATCAGTCGATTAAATTCTAGTCGAATCGAATCAAAAAATGAAATCGAGTCGAATCGAATCGAAAAGAATCGAATTGTATCTAATCAAAAAGAATCGAATCGTATCGACTCGAATCGAAAAGAATCCAATTGCATCATCGAATGGAAAATAATCGAATTGAATAGAATAGAAAAGAATCGAATCGAATCAAATCGAAAACAATCAAATTGAATTGATCGAAAAGAATCGAATTGAATCAAATCGAATCGAAATGCAAAGAATCGAATCAATACAAATAGAAAAGAATCGAAAAGAATCAAATCGACACGAAAAGAATCGAATCGAATCAAAAAGTATCGAATTGATTCGAAAACATTCGAATCGAAAAGAATCGAATTGAAATGAATCCGATCGAAATGAAAAGAATCTACTCGACTCGAATCCAAAAGAATCGAATCCAAAAGAATTGAATCGAATCCAAAAGAATCGAATTGAATTGAATCAAAAGAAATGAATTGAATTGAATCAAGAAGGAACTAATCGAATCAAATCGAAAAAAATCGAATAGAATCAAATCGAATCAAAAAGAATCGAATAGATTCGAATAAAGAAGAATCGAATTGAGGGATCCCTGGGTGGCGCAGCGGTTTAGCGCCTGCCTTTGGCCCAGGGCGCGATCCTGGAGACCCGGGATCGAATCCCACATCGGGCTCCCGCTGCATGGAGCCTGCTTCTCCCTCTGCCTGTGTCTCTGCCTCTCTCACTCTCTCTGTGACTATCATAAAAAAAAGAATCGAATTGAATCGAGTTGAAAAAATCATAAAGAATCAAATCGAAAAGAATCGAGTTCCATGTAACGAAAAGATTCGAATTAAAAAGAATCGAATCGAAACAAAAGAATCGAATCGAATCGACATGAATCAAAAAGAATCGAATCAAAACGAATCGAAAAGAAACAAATCAAGTAGAATCTAAAAGAACCGAATCGAATCAAATCGAAACAATTCGAATAGAATTGAATCGAAAAGAATCAAAACGAATCGAACCGAAGAGAATCGATTCGAATCAAAATAAAAAGTATCGTATCAAATCGAATCGAAAAGAATCATATCAAATAGAATCGAAAGAATGGAATCAAATCTAAAACAATCGAATGGAATCGAAAAGAATCGAATTGAACGGAATGGAATCGAAAAGAATACAATAGAATAGAATCGAAAGACATCGAATAGAATCAAATCAAATCAAAAAGAATCGAATTGAATTGATCCTAACCAAAATAAGCGAAATGAATCGACTCGAACCGAAAAAAATCAAATCGAAAAGACTCTAATCTCAACGAAAATCATCGAAATGAATAGAATCGAAAAGAATCGAATTGAATCAAATCGAAAAGAATCGAATGGAATCCAATCGAAAAGAATCAAATTGATTCGACTCGAAACAAATTGAATCCAATCGAAAAGAATCTAATTGAATCGAATCGAAAAGAA